>NW_022985696.1:0-300000 GCF_902459465.1 Asterias rubens
TTACGACGTATAGGCTACATACGAAATTGTACCTTTCCCATTAGACGTATAGGTTATACACCAAGTTGTACCTAATTGAATCATGGTTATACCAGAATCATGGTTATACCAAGTTTTTCGCCTTTTCCCGTTCCGGAGGGAGGGAGGCTGTAGTACACAGTATAATCGTATATACATACTCTTTCCTATTAGACGTTTAGGCTACATACGAAGTTGTACCTTTCCCATTAGACGTATAGGTTATACACCAAGTTGTACCTTTCCTAATTGAATCATGGTTATACCAAGTTGTTCGCCTTTTCCCGTTCCGGAGGGAGGGAGGCTGTAGTACACAGTTTGATATGTATATACATACTCTTTCCTATTAGACGTTTAGGCTACATACGAAGTTGTACCTTTCCCATTAGACGTATAGGTTATACACCAAGTTGTACCTTTCCTAATTGAATCATGGTGATACCAAGTTGTTCGCCTTTTCCCGTTCCGGAGGGAGGGAGGCTGTAGTACACAGTTTGATATGTATATACATACTCTTTCCTATTAGACGTTTAGGCTACATACGAAATTGTACCTTTCCCATTAGACGTATAGGTTATACACCAAGTTGTACCTAATTGAATCATGGTTATACCAGAATCATGGTTATACCAAGTTGTTCGCCTTTTCCCGTTCCGGAGGGAGGGAGGCTGTAGTACACAGTTTGATATGTATATACATACTCTTTCTTATTAGACGTTTAGGCTACATACGAAGTTGTACCTTTCCCATTAGACGTATAGGTTATACACCAAGTTGTACCTTTCCTAATTGAATCATGGTTATACCAAGTTGTTCGCCTTTTCCCGTTCCGGAGGGAGGGAGGCTGTAGTACACAGTTTGATATGTATATACATACTCTTTCCTATTAGACGTTTAGGCTACATACGAAGTTGTACCTTTCCCATTAGACGTATAGGTTATACACCAAGTTGTACCTAATTGAATCATGGTTATACCAGAATCATGGTTATACCAAGTTGTTCGCCTTTTCCTGTTCCGGAGGGAGGGAGGCTGTAGTACACAGTTTGATATGTATTATATACCCTTTCCCATTAGACGTATAGGCTATATACAAAGTTGTACCTAACTCAATCATGGTTATGCAAAGTTGTCAGCCTTTTCCCAAAGAGGGGGTGGGAGGCTGTACACAGTTTGATTTGTATAACTACATACCCTTTCCTTACGACGTATAGGCTACATACGAAATTGTACCTTTCCCATTAGACGTATAGGTTATACACCAAGTTGTACCTAATTGAATCATGGTTATACCAGAATCATGGTTATACCAAGTTGTTCGCCTTTTCCTGTTCCGGAGGGAGGGAGGCTGTAGTACACAGTTTGATATGTATTATATACCCTTTCCCATTAGACGTATAGGCTATATACAAAGTTGTACCTAACTCAATCATGGTTATGCAAAGTTGTCAGCCTTTTCCAAAAGAGGGGGTGGGAGGCTGTACACAGTTTGATTTGTATCACTACATACCCTTTCCTTACGACGTATAGGCTACATACGAAATTGTACCTTTCCCATTAGACGTATAGGTTATACACCAAGTTGTACCTAATTGAATCATGGTTATACCAGAATCATGGTTATACCAAGTTGTTCGCCTTTTCCCGTTCCGGAGGGAGGGAGGCTGTAGTACACAGTTTGATATGTATTATATACCCTTTCCCATTAGACGTATAGGCTATATACAAAGTTGTACCTAACTCAATCATGGTTATGCAAAGTTGTCAGCCTTTTCCCAAAGAGGGGGTGGGAGGCTGTATACAGTTTGATTTGTATAACTACATACCCTTTCCTTACGACGTATAGGCTACATACGAAATTGTACCTTTCCCATTAGACGTATAGGTTATACACCAAGTTGTACCTAATTGAATCATGGTTATACCAGAATCATGGTTATACCAAGTTGTTCGCCTTTTCCCGTTCCGGAGGCAGGGAGGCTGTAGTACACAGTTTGATATGTATTATATACCCTTTCCCATTAGACGTATAGGCTATATACAAAGTTGTACCTAACTCAATCATGGTTATGCAAAGTTGTCAGCCTTTTCCCAAAGAGGGGGTGGGAGGCTGTACACAGTTTGATTTGTATAACTACATACCCTTTCCTTACGACGTTTAGGCTACATACGAAATTGTACCTTTCCTGTTAGACGTATAGGTTATACACCAAGTTGTACCTAATTGAATCATGGTTATACCAGAATCATGGTTATACCAAGTTGTTCGCCTTTTCCCGTTCCGGAGGGAGGGAGGCTGTAGTACACAGTTTGATATGTATTATATACCCTTTCCCATTAGACGTATAGGCTATATACAAAGTTGTACCTAACTCAATCATGGTTATGCAAAGTTGTCAGCCTTTTCCCAAAGAGGGGGTGGGAGGCTGTATACAGTTTGATTTGTATAACTACATACCCTTTCCTTACGACGTATAGGCTACATACGAAATTGTACCTTTCCCATTAGACGTATAGGTTATACACCAAGTTGTACCTAATTGAATCATGGTTATACCAGAATCATGGTTATACCAAGTTGTTCGCCTTTTCCCTGTTCCGGAGGGAGGGAGGCTGTAGTACACAGTTTGATATGTATTATATACCCTTTCCCATTAGACGTATAGGCTATATACAAAGTTGTACCTAACTCAATCATGGTTATGCAAAGTTGTCAGCCTTTTCCAAAAGAGGGGGTGGGAGGCTGTACACAGTTTGATTTGTATCACTACATACCCTTTCCTTACGACGTATAGGCTACATACGAAATTGTACCTTTCCCATTAGACGTATAGGTTATACACCAAGTTGTACCTAATTGAATCATGGTTATACCAGAATCATGGTTATACCAAGTTGTTCGCCTTTTCCCGTTCCGGAGGGAGGGAGGCTGTAGTACACAGTTTGATATGTATTATATACCCTTTCCCATTAGACGTATAGGCTATATACAAAGTTGTACCTAACTCAATCATGGTTATGCAAAGTTGTCAGCCTTTTCCCAAAGAGGGGGTGGGAGGCTGTATACAGTTTGATTTGTATAACTACATACCCTTTCCTTACGACGTATAGGCTACATACGAAATTGTACCTTTCCCATTAGACGTATAGGTTATACACCAAGTTGTACCTAATTGAATCATGGTTATACCAGAATCATGGTTATACCAAGTTGTTCGCCTTTTCCCGTTCCGGAGGGAGGGAGGCTGTAGTACACAGTTTGATATGTATTATATACCCTTTCCCATTAGACGTATAGGCTATATACAAAGTTGTACCTAACTCAATCATGGTTATGCAAAGTTGTCAGCCTTTTCCCAAAGAGGGGGTGGGAGGCTGTATACAGTTTGATTTGTATAACTACATACCCTTTCCTTACGACGTATAGGCTACATACGAAATTGTACCTTTCCCATTAGACGTATAGGTTATACACCAAGTTGTACCTAATTGAATCATGGTTATACCAGAATCATGGTTATACCAAGTTGTTCGCCTTTTCCTGTTCCGGAGGGAGGGAGGCTGTAGTACACAGTTTGATATGTATTATATACCCTTTCCCATTAGACGTATAGGCTATATACAAAGTTGTACCTAACTCAATCATGGTTATGCAAAGTTGTCAGCCTTTTCCCAAAGAGGGGGTGGGAGGCTGTACACAGTTTGATTTGTATCACTACATACCCTTTCCTTACGACGTATAGGCTACATACGAAATTGTACCTTTCCCATTAGACGTATAGGTTATACACCAAGTTGTACCTAATTGAATCATGGTTATACCAGAATCATGGTTATACCAAGTTGTTCGCCTTTTCCCGTTCCGGAGGGAGGGAGGCTGTAGTACACAGTTTGATATGTATTATATACCCTTTCCCATTAGACGTATAGGCTATATACAAAGTTGTACCTAACTCAATCATGGTTATGCAAAGTTGTCAGCCTTTTCCCAAAGAGGGGGTGGGAGGCTGTATACAGTTTGATTTGTATAACTACATACCCTTTCCTTACGACGTATAGGCTACATACGAAATTGTACCTTTCCCATTAGACGTATAGGTTATACACCAAGTTGTACCTAATTGAATCATGGTTATACCAGAATCATGGTTATACCAAGTTGTTCGCCTTTTCCCGTTCCGGAGGCAGGGAGGCTGTAGTACACAGTTTGATATGTATTATATACCCTTTCCCATTAGACGTATAGGCTATATACAAAGTTGTACCTAACTCAATCATGGTTATGCAAAGTTGTCAGCCTTTTCCCAAAGAGGGGGTGGGAGGCTGTACACAGTTTGATTTGTATCACTACATACCCTTTCCTTACGACGTTTAGGCTACATACGAAATTGTACCTTTCCTGTTAGACGTATAGGTTATACACCAAGTTGTACCTAATTGAATCATGGTTATACCAGAATCATGGTTATACCAAGTTGTTCGCCTTTTCCCGTTCCGGAGGGAGGGAGGCTGTAGTACACAGTTTGATATGTATTATATACGCTTTCCCATTAGACGTATAGGCTATATACAAAGTTGTACCTAACTCAATCATGGTTATGCAAAGTTGTCAGCCTTTTCCCAAAGAGGGGGTGGGAGGCTGTACACAGTTTGATTTGTATAACTACATACCCTTTCCTTACGACGTATAGGCTACATACGAAATTGTACCTTTCCCATTAGACGTATAGGTTATACACCAAGTTGTACCTAATTGAATCATGGTTATACCAGAATCATGGTTATACCAAGTTGTTCGCCTTTTCCCGTTCCGGAGGGAGGGAGGCTGTAGTACACAGTTTGATATGTATATACATACTCTTTCCTATTAGACGTTTAGGCTACATACGAAGTTGTACCTTTCCCATTAGACGTATAGGTTATACACCAAGTATGCATAACCATGATTGAGTTAGGTACATTCCCATTAGACGTATAGGTTATACACCAAGTTGTACCTAATTGAATCATGGTTATACCAGAATCATGGTTATACCAAGTTGTTCGCCTTTTCCCGTTCCGGAGGCAGGGAGGCTGTAGTACACAGTTTGATATGTATTATATACCCTTTCCCATTAGACGTATAGGCTATATACAAAGTTGTACCTAACTCAATCATGGTTATGCAAAGTTGTCAGCCTTTTCCCAAAGAGGGGGTGGGAGGCTGTACACAGTTTGATTTGTATCACTACATACCCTTTCCTTACGACGTTTAGGCTACATACGAAATTGTACCTTTCCTGTTAGACGTATAGGTTATACACCAAGTTGTACCTAATTGAATCATGGTTATACCAGAATCATGGTTATACCAAGTTGTTCGCCTTTTCCTGTTCCGGAGGGAGGGAGGCTGTAGTACACAGTTTGATATGTATTATATACCCTTTCCCATTAGACGTATAGGCTATATACAAAGTTGTACCTAACTCAATCATGGTTATGCAAAGTTGTCAGCCTTTTCCCAAAGAGGGGGTGGGAGGCTGTACACAGTTTGATTTGTATAACTACATACCCTTTCCTTACGACGTTTAGGCTACATACGAAATTGTACCTTTCCTGTTAGACGTATAGGTTATACACCAAGTTGTACCTAATTGAATCATGGTTATACCAGAATCATGGTTATACCAAGTTGTTCGCCTTTTCCCGTTCCGGAGGGAGGGAGGCTGTAGTACACAGTTTGATATGTATTATATACCCTTTCCCATTAGACGTATAGGCTATATACAAAGTTGTACCTAACTCAATCATGGTTATGCAAAGTTGTCAGCCTTTTCCCAAAGAGGGGGTGGGAGGCTGTATACAGTTTGATTTGTATAACTACATACCCTTTCCTTACGACGTATAGGCTACATACGAAATTGTACCTTTCCCATTAGACGTATAGGTTATACACCAAGTTGTACCTAATTGAATCATGGTTATACCAGAATCATGGTTATACCAAGTTGTTCGCCTTTTCCCGTTCCGGAGGCAGGGAGGCTGTAGTACACAGTTTGATATGTATTATATACCCTTTCCCATTAGACGTATAGGCTATATACAAAGTTGTACCTAACTCAATCATGGTTATGCAAAGTTGTCAGCCTTTTCCCAAAGAGGGGGTGGGAGGCTGTACACAGTTTGATTTGTATCACTACATACCCTTTCCTTACGACGTTTAGGCTACATACGAAATTGTACCTTTCCTGTTAGACGTATAGGTTATACACCAAGTTGTACCTAATTGAATCATGGTTATACCAGAATCATGGTTATACCAAGTTGTTCGCCTTTTCCCGTTCCGGAGGGAGGGAGGCTGTAGTACACAGTTTGATATGTATTATATACGCTTTCCCATTAGACGTATAGGCTATATACAAAGTTGTACCTAACTCAATCATGGTTATGCAAAGTTGTCAGCCTTTTCCCAAAGAGGGGGTGGGAGGCTGTACACAGTTTGATTTGTATAACTACATACCCTTTCCTTACGACGTATAGGCTACATACGAAATTGTACCTTTCCCATTAGACGTATAGGTTATACACCAAGTTGTACCTAATTGAATCATGGTTATACCAGAATCATGGTTATACCAAGTTGTTCGCCTTTTCCCGTTCCGGAGGGAGGGAGGCTGTAGTACACAGTTTGATATGTATTATATACCCTTTCCCATTAGACGTATAGGCTATATACAAAGTTGTACCTAACTCAATCATGGTTATGCAAAGTTGTCAGCCTTTTCCCAAAGAGGGGGTGGGAGGCTGTATACAGTTTGATTTGTATAACTACATACCCTTTCCTTACGACGTATAGGCTACATACGAAATTGTACCTTTCCCATTAGACGTATAGGTTATACACCAAGTTGTACCTAATTGAATCATGGTTATACCAGAATCATGGTTATACCAAGTTGTTCGCCTTTTCCCGTTCCGGAGGCAGGGAGGCTGTAGTACACAGTTTGATATGTATTATATACCCTTTCCCATTAGACGTATAGGCTATATACAAAGTTGTACCTAACTCAATCATGGTTATGCAAAGTTGTCAGCCTTTTCCCAAAGAGGGGGTGGGAGGCTGTACACAGTTTGATTTGTATCACTACATACCCTTTCCTTACGACGTTTAGGCTACATACGAAATTGTACCTTTCCTGTTAGACGTATAGGTTATACACCAAGTTGTACCTAATTGAATCATGGTTATACCAGAATCATGGTTATACCAAGTTGTTCGCCTTTTCCCGTTCCGGAGGGAGGGAGGCTGTAGTACACAGTTTGATATGTATATACATACTCTTTCCTATTAGACGTTTAGGCTACATACGAAGTTGTACCTTTCCCATTAGACGTATAGGTTATACACCAAGTTGTACCTTTCCTAATTGAATCATGGTTATACCAAGTTGTTCGCCTTTTCCCGTTCCGGAGGGAGGGAGGCTGTAGTACACAGTTTGATATGTATATACATACTCTTTCCTATTAGACGTTTAGGCTACATACGAAGTTGTACCTTTCCCATTAGACGTATAGGTTATACACCAAGTTGTACCTTTCCTAATTGAATCATGGTGATACCAAGTTGTTCGCCTTTTCCCGTTCCGGAGGGAGGGAGGCTGTAGTACACAGTTTGATATGTATATACATACTCTTTCCTATTAGACGTTTAGGCTACATACGAAGTTGTACCTTTCCCATTAGACGTATAGGTTATACACCAAGTTGTACCTTTCCTAATTGAATCATGGTGATACCAAGTTGTTCGCCTTTTCCCGTTCCGGAGGGAGGGAGGCTGTAGTACACAGTTTGATATGTATATACATACTCTTTCCTATTAGACGTTTAGGCTACATACGAAGTTGTACCTTTCCCATTAGACGTATAGGTTATACACCAAGTTGTACCTAATTGAATCATAGTTATACCAAGTTGTTCGCCTTTTCCCGTTCCGGAAGCCGGGAGGGTAGCTGTAGTACACAGTTTGATATGTATTATATACGCTTTCCCATTAGACGTATAGGCTATATACAAAGTTGTACCTAACTCAATCATGGTTATGCAAAGTTGTCAGCCTTTTCCCAAAGAGGGGGTGGGAGGCTGTACACAGTTTGATTTGTATAACTACATACCCTTTCCTTACGACGTATAGGCTACATACGAAATTGTACCTTTCCCATTAGACGTATAGGTTATACACCAAGTTGTACCTAATTGAATCATGGTTATACCAGAATCATGGTTATACCAAGTTGTTCGCCTTTTCCCGTTCCGGAGGGAGAGAGGCTGTAGTACACAGTTTTATATGTATTATATACCCTTTCCCATTAGACGTATAGGCTATATACAAAGTTGTACCTAACTCAATCATGGTTATGCAAAGTTGTCAGCCTTTTCCCAAAGAGGGGGTGGGAGGCTGTATACAGTTTGATTTGTATAACTACATACCCTTTCCTTACGACGTATAGGCTACATACGAAATTGTACCTTTCCCATTAGACGTATAGGTTATACACCAAGTTCTACCTTTCCTAATTGAATCATGGTTATACCAAGTTGTTCGCCTTTTCCCGTTCCGGAGGGAGGGAGGCTGTAGTACACAGTTTTATATGTATTATATACCCTTTCCCATTAGACGTATAGGTTATACACCAAGTTGTACCTTTCCTAATTGAATCATGGTTATACCAAGTTGTTCGCCTTTTCCCGTTCCGGAGGGAGGGAGGCTGTAGTATACAGTTTGATATGTATTATATACCCTTTCCCATTTGACGTATAGGCTATATACAAAGTTGTACCTAACTCAATCATGGTTATGCAAAGTTGTCAGCCTTTTCCCAAAGAGGGGGTGGGAGGCTGTATACAGTTTGATTTGTATAACTACATACCCTTTCCTTACGACGTATAGGCTACATACGAAATTGTACCTTTCCCATTAGACGTATAGGTTATACACCAAGTTGTACCTTTCCTAATTGAATCATGGTTATACCAAGTTGTTCGCCTTTTCCCGTTCCGGAGGGAGGGAGGCTGTAGTACACAGTTTGATATGTATTATATACCCTTTCCCATTAGACGTATAGGCTATATACAAAGTTGTACCTAACTCAATCATGGTTATGCAAAGTTGTCAGCCTTTTCCCAAAGAGGGGGTGGGAGGCTGTACACAGTTTGATTTGTATCACTACATACCCTTTCCTTTCGACGTTTAGGCTACATACGAAATTGTACCTTTCCTGTTAGACGTATAGGTTATACACCAAGTTGTACCTAATTGAATCATGGTTATACCAGAATCATGGTTATACCAAGTTGTTCGCCTTTTCCCGTTCCGGAGATAGGGAGGCTGTAGTACACAGTTTGATATGTATATACATAGTCTTTCCTATTAGACGTTTAGGCTACATACGAAGTTGTACCTTTCCCATTAGACGTATAGGTTCTACACCAAGTTGTACCTAATTGAATCATAGTTATACTAAGTTGTTCGCCTTTTCCAGTTCCGGAGGGGGTGAGGCTATAGTACACAGTTTTATATGTATTATATACCCTTTCCCATTAGACGTATAGGTTATACACCAAGTTGTACCTTTCCTAATTGAATCATGGTTATACCAAGTTGTTCGCCTTTTCCCGTTCCGGAGGGAGGGAGGCTGTAGTACACAGTTTGATATGTATTATATACCCTTTCCCATTAGACGTATAGGCTATATACAAAGTTGTACCTAACTCAATCATGGTTATGCAAAGTTGTCAGCCTTTTCCCAAAGAGGGGGTGGGAGGCTGTACACAGTTTGATTTGTATAACTACATACCCTTTCCTTACGACGTATAGGCTACATACGAAATTGTACCTTTCCCATTAGACGTATAGGTTATACACCAAGTTGTACCTAATTGAATCATGGTTATACCAGAATCATGGTTATACCAAGTTGTTCGCCTTTTCCCGTTCCGGAGGGAGGGAGGCTGTAGTACACAGTTTGATATGTATTATATACCCTTTCCCATTAGACGTATAGGCTATATACAAAGTTGTACCTAATTGAACCATGGTTTTACCAAGTTTTCGCCTTTTCCCGTTCCGGAAGCCGGGAGGGTAGCTGTAGTACACAGTTTTATATGTATTATATACCCTTTCCCATTAGACATTAGGCTATATACAAAGTTGTACCTAACTCAATCATGGTTATGCAAAGATGTCCGCCCTTTCCCAAATAGGGGGTGGGAGGCTGTACACAGTTTGATTTGTATAACTACATACCCTTTCCCTTGAGACGTATAGGCTACATACGAAGTTGTACCTTTCCTGTTAGACGTATAGGTTATACACCAAGTTGTACCTAATTGAATCATGGTTATAACCAGAATCATGGTTATACCAAGTTGTTCGCCTTTTCCCGTTCCGGAGGGAGGCTGTAGTACACAGTTTGATATGTATATACATACTCTTTCCTATTAGACGTTTAGGCTACATACGAAGTTGTACCTTTCCCATTAGACGTATAGGTTATACACCAAGTTGTACCTAATTGAATCATAGTTATACCAAGTTGTTCGCCTTTTCCCGTTCCGGAAGCCGGGAGGGTAGCTGTAGTACACAGTTTGATATGTATTATATACCCTTTCCCATTAGACGTATAGGCTATATACAAAGTTGTACCTAACTCAATCATGGTTATGCAAAGTTGTCAGCCTTTTCCCAAAGAGGGGGTGGGAGGCTGTATACAGTTTGATTTGTATAACTACATACCCTTTCCTTACGACGTATAGGCTACATACGAAATTGTACCTTTCCCATTAGACGTATAGGTTATACACCAAGTTGTACCTAATTGAATCATGGTTATACCACAATCATGGTTATACCAAGTTGTTCGCCTTTTCCCGTTCCGGAGGAAGGGAGGGTAGCTGTAGTACACAGTTTGATATGTATTATATACCCTTTCCCATTAGACGTATAGGCTATATACAAAGTTGTACCTAACTCAATCATGGTTATGCAAAGATAGGGGGTGGGAGGCTGTACACAGTTTGATTTGTATAACTACATACCCTTTCCTTATGACGTATAGGCTACATACGAAATTGTACCTTTCCCATTAGACGTATAGGTTATACACCAAGTTGTACCTAATTGAATCATGGTTATACCAGAATCATGGTTATAACAAGTTGTTCGCCTTTTCCCGTTCCGGAGGGAGGGAGGCTGTAGTACACAGTTTGATATGTATTATATACCCTTTCCCATCAGACGTATAGGCTATATACAAAGTTCTACCTAACTCAATCATGGTTATGCAAAGTTGTCAGCCTTTTCCCAAAGAGGGGGTGGGAGGCTGTACACAGTTTGATTTGTATAACTACATACCCTTTCCTTACGACGTTTAGGCTACATACGAAATTGTACCTTTCCTGTTAGACGTATAGGTTATACACCAAGTTGTACCTAATTGAATCATGGTTATACCAGAATCATGGTTATACCAAGTTGTTCGCCTTTTCCCGTTTCGGAGATAGGGAGGCTGTAGTACACAGTTTGATATGTATATACATACTCTTTCCTATTAGACGTTTAGGCTACATACGAAGTTGTACCTTTCCCATTAGACGTATAGGTTCTACACCAAGTTGTACCTAATTGAATCATAGTTATACTAAGTTGTTCGCCTTTTCCAGTTCCGGAGGGGGTGAGGCTATAGTACACAGTTTTATATGTATTATATACCCTTTCCCATTAGACGTATAGGTTATACACCAAGTTGTACCTTTCCTAATTGAATCATGGTTATACCAAGTTGTTCGCCTTTTCCCGTTCCGGAGGGAGGCTGTAGTACACAGTTTGATATGTATTATATACCCTTTCCCATTAGACGTATAGGCTATATACAAAGTTGTACCTAACTCAATCATGGTTATGCAAAGATAGGGGGTGGGAGGCTGTACACAGTTTGATTTGTATAACTACATACCCTTTCCCTTGATACGTATAGGCTACATACGAAGTTGTACCTTTCCTGTTAGACGTATAGGTTATACACCAAGTTGTACCTAATTGAATCATGGTTATAACCAGAATCATGGTTATAACCAGAATCATGGTTATACCAAGTTGTTCGCCTTTTCCCGTTCCGGAGGGAGGCTGTAGTACACAGTTTGATATGTATATACATACTCTTTCCTATTAGACGTTTAGGCTACATACGAAATTGTACCTTTCCCATTAGACGTATAGGTTATACACCAAGTTGTACCTAATTGAATCATGGTTATACCAGAATCATGGTTATACCAAGTTGTTCGCCTTTTCCCGTTCCGGAGGGAGGGAGGCTGTAGTACACAGTTTGGTTTGTATATACGTACCCTTTCCTACTTCCCAAAGAGGGGCAGGGGATGCTGTACACAGTAAGATTTGTATAACTACATACCCTTTGACGTATAGGCTATAAACCAAGGCGGCTTATTTCATTGTGGGTTTTCAATGCATAAGAGGGTTCCCACAACACACTCCGTGTTAATACTGCAGAGGCGGGAAATTAGAGTTCCCCACGCGAAATGATTCCAAAATTACGGTACCAATAGGTGCTTTCTGTTTATGGGTTATTGTCTGTGAGCCCAGCTCTATGTAGACTTGATTCAAGTCTCAATCCCGTGCCAATCTCAGAAAATTAATGCTTTGTGATGCTCTGCACCCTGACCTGTTCCGGGACCACAGTAGCTACATTTTGACGGCGGCGGGTATGCATATAGGGACGAGAACGAGACTTGAATCAAGTCTAAGCTCTATGGTGAGAATGAGATAGACAATGATGACTTCAGTGATTACAGCGCCCTCATGCAATTTTTTTTGGTAAGACTCTGGACACTATTGGTAATTGTCAACGACAAATCTTTTTACTCAACATATACATAAAATAACAAACCTGTGAAAATTTCAGCTCGATTGGTCGTCAGAGTTGCGAGATATTAATGAAAAATAAAAAACCCGTCCCACTCGAAATTGTGTGCTTTCGCGGATGCTTGATTTCGAGACCTCAAATTCTAAACTTGAGGTCCCGAAATCAAATTCGTGGAAAATTACCTCTCACTCGAAAACTACAGCATGTAATGTGGTGTAGAATTTGACTACGATCTCTATGTGAAATGAATGTAGGTGAAAGGTGAAGCTACACGACGCCTGGAGGTCAGTCTCTGGCCAATATTCACGAGCCTCGAAGTGTGACGTCACGATATTCAGGCTTGAACGATGTGTGTCATTAAAACATTATTATGTGTCACTATAAAATGAACGCCTACTCTCCCCCCCCCCTTTTCCCGGTTGGGGGGGGGGGTGACCGCCAAAAGGGTTGGGGGAGAGGGTAAAACTAAGTCCCTCCCTGAGAAGTGGAGAGTCATGATTCATGAAAACTGGTAGCAAGTCGGTTTGGGTAAGCAAACAATATTTCGGGTGTATTTTTTCTTCTAGTAGCCCTATTATTATTAACGTCCGGATGGCTGATGACCTTCCAAAAAATTGCAATCTGAAGCCCGTCAGAAAAATTTTAAAGGCTGGGAGTCTAGACTTGTTTTTTTTTGTATTATTTGTTTATTGTCGAGTACTTTGCATCTAGCGGTCGTTGCTATGTGAGTTCATAAAACAACTCCTGGTTCGAAATTTCCGCAAAACACCTTTAATATAATGCCATACATGCTTGTTTTGTTTAAAGCAATTGTGCACCGTATCTGGTACAAGAACATTTTTCCAAAAAATAAGGTGAAAACTGAAATGTTAATGTTTCTACTAATGCCTGCATCGGCATATCCATGACTATGGCTCCATAATGCTATTACACATAACATGGATAAATAATTTATTCCTCCATGCACATAACACACAAAAAGGTTCACTCCCAATTTATTAAATGAAAACGACATAACATGCACGCAAATTTTATATTGATACTTCAAAAACAGACTACAGGTAGAAATTTCCGAGTTGGAAAGTGAGGAGTGCACCTTTAAAGTTTGGGGGGTAAAAAGTGGGTGGCTCACGCGTGTGTAATGTTGATGTCACTGAACTGCGTTGTGGTTGGGCCAATTACGTCACGTGACAGACACAACACAGAAACAAGATGGCGAAACAGGTAGGCCCCGATACTTCCTAAACCCTTTTAATTTTAGAATAGGATCTTGCAGAAAAGGAAAGTAAACGTAGGTTACTTCTGACCCACTGAACGCATTTCCGTCAGTCTAGGGTGGCTTTTGTATGACTGGTGTCCATTTACAGTTTTCGTGTTTAGTTAAAAAAGAGCATTTTTTAGAGGGGAGTGTGTGATTACTGTTGACCAGTTGGACATCGTCAGGTGCCGGTGTTTGTGTACGTCGTTCCCTATCCGTCGTACAAGCGCACAGAAACATGGCACATCGCACCGGAACATTTTCGTTAGCAATAAAAACAAATTGAGTAAAAACTGAAGGCTGAAATTGGGCTAAAATGTGATTTGTTTGTCTGGCAGTAGCCATGTTCTGCTGGCAGAGTTCATGATGAGTTACTCAACATGAATCATGATCAAACTTCAAAGGCAAAACTGGGTTCGATTCCCGACCAGCACAAAAATTGTCCAAAGTTGTTGTGACTTTTGTCTTGACTGGTTGACTCTTCTTAGTTTTTATGTTAAGTTTACTTAGCCCTACTTTTGTGACCAACTTTGAATGGCCGCATGTCCGGACCCAAATTTATTGAGTACAGCCAACAGATAAATAAAGCATTTGGTCTGTTTTGACAGAGAGTAAGGTTTTGAGGTGAAAGTCTATATGTTGCGATAGTTTTGTAACCTTCATGCCGACGGCGGAGCCCAAGAGGGTTGTTACGAAGCATGCTCGAATTGTAATGTAAGGGCAAAAAGGTCAAACATGTACAATTTCAACAGCTAGTCATGGCATGCACAAATTCTGTGATTATGAACATGAACCTAATCCTCAATGCGTAATGAATAACATCCAAATTTCAAAACGCCATTCAGAAAACATTTTGAAAGGACAAAAACCAGATCCTGGAGCGAATTCCCAGGTTGTTATTTTGAACCTGTCGCATCGCTTTGCAAATGCTTTATTGTTTGGTCACTACACAGGTACCAGCCTATTGGATTGACAAACTGCCGGGCCGAGCCGCGGCCGAGTGTGACTAAACCATTCTGTGAAAGGGGTGTTACAAGGCAGTGCTGCAGTGTGTGCACGCCATATGATGAATGAAACGGACAGCACACACGCACTGCCTTACACCCCTTTTACAAATGGTTTAGGCCAACTTGGCTGCGGCTCGGCAGTTTGTGAATCTAACTGGCTGGTACCTGCGCTTCAGCGCTTGGTGACCCAAAAATACAGCGTTTGCAAAGCGATGCGACAGGTTCAAATATCTTCTCAGTGGTGTTTTGAGTGTTCATTAGACATAATGAGGATTAACTTCGTGCCCTTAGAATCTGTGTCATGATTTTTGAAAGTAATAAAAATGGGGCAAACCTGGTGACTAGCTGTCAATATTTGTTGGACCAGATTGTCATTTGCCGCTCGAGAGAATCTCGACACCCTCCGGCCTGGCAGCCGTCGGGAGGAGGGTTATGCCCATAGAATTTGTTTCATGATTTTTGATGGTAAAAATGGGGCAAATCTGGTGACAAATTATATGTGTTGGACCAGATTGTCGTTTGCTGCTCGAGAGAATCTCGTGTGGCGTAGAAAGCATTGACCACATCCGCAACCGCACAGGAACATAGAACCGTTCACGATACATCTTACGTCTTCATGGTCTGGTTCCCTCCTCTCCCCAAACACTTATTCTGAGGTCTCGAAATCAAATTCAAATATTTTTAGTGGACAATTACTTCTTTCTCAAAAACTACGTTACCTCAGAGGGAGCCGTTTCCCACAATGTTTTATACTATCAACAACTACTTCTAGAAACTATAAGGCTCCCTTGTGAGCCTTATATAGGGATCTAGTATTTTGGGCCTCTTTAAAGGCCGAGTTATAGTCGGTCGCGCGATGGTCGGGCGTCGGAAATCTTGACGCGCGATCATAAAAAGACATGGTTTTTAGGCCTCAGTCTTAGGATTGCGCGCAAGTCTTCCGTCGCGCGACCATCGCGCGACCGACTAAAAACCAGCCTTAAGGCTATACGTTTTTCAAATCAGCGTTGATAGGTGAAAGTTTTGCGACCGTTAGCCAGCAATAACTGAAGTTTCTTTTGTACTACACTACCAAAACTTTCCCCACATACTCAATATACATCCATAATGCTTGTATTTCCTTTTTGTTTGTTGAGTGAAATTAAAAAAACATCGTAAACAAATTCAATTTTTGACGATGTTTTTTTAATTTCACTCAACAAAAAGGAAATACAAGCATTATGGATGTATATTGAGTATATGTGGAAAGTTTTGGTAGTGTAGTACAAAAGAAACTTCAGTTATTGCTGGCTAACGGTCGTAAAACTTTCACCTATCAAAGCTGATTTGAAAACATATAGCGTTAAAGAGGCCCAAAATACTAGACCCCTATAAGGCTCACAGGGGAGCCTTATAGTTTCTAGAAGTAATCAACAACTATCCATAGCTCATTACCGAGTAAATTTTTATGCCATGATTTATTTTGAGTAATTACCAATAGTGTGCAGTGCCTTTAAGAGAGGTTCAATCGCCTTGAATTGAATGACATTCAGTACACAACAGGTGTGTTACATTGTAAATGTGCACAGGCTTTAACAAGGAAGTGGTTTGAGCTTCACAATTTGTAATTGTTTCTGGTGAATGTGTTCTGGGCCGAATTTCATAAGCTGCTTTAAAGCAGAAAAAACTGCTTCTCAGACAATTTCTTGGGCTAGAAAAAATTACGGTAGTATAGGATCATAGAGCATCATACCAGGGCCCAATTTCATAGAGCTGCTAAGCACACAAATTTGCTTAGCATGAAATTTCTCCCTTGATAAAAACAGGATTACCAACCGAATTTCCACGTGATTTTCAGGATAATCAAACAACAGTTGAATACAAGTAAAAAGCAACATGCAACACATGGAAATATGGTTGGTTATCCTGTTTTTATCAAGGAAGAAATTTTATGATAATAAGCAACTTTTTGTGGTTAGCAGCGCTATGAAATTGGGCCCAGTTATAGTACCATGTCGCCATGGTGTTTTGCCTGGTAACCATATTCTGGTAACCATAAGAAAAGGCTTGAAGCAATGTGTACCTGTAATGCCTTTCTGCCAAAGCACATTGTCACCCTCAGGGTTAATTTCCATATTTATCTCAGTTTATACTTGTACGCCTGTATCATCATGAAATGTGAGGCCATTATTTTGTGTGTCCCTAAATGTACAATGTACATATGTACTATAAATTACACTGCACTTTCTATTTGTGTTTTTTAATATTTGTTGGTCATGGTCCAACGACTCTCAGCAGTATCAAAGATCAAAAAAGTAGAGGTTGTTTATTGTGTTGACATTCCTATCCCACACAGCTCCCATCTGGTACAAGTGGTGTTTACAGGACCTTTAAAGCCATGTACACTTTCAGAACAGAGAAAAACAAAAAAAAAGTTCACAGATTTACAAATAATTTAACAGGGTTTACAGAAGGTAGTGGTGAAATACTTCTCTTGAAATATTATTCCATGAAATGCTTTACTTTTTGAGAAAACATTAAAACAATTATCAATTCTCGATAGCGAGAATTACGGATTTATTTTAAACACATGTCATGACACAGCGAAACATGCGGAAACAAGGGTGGGTTTTCTCGTTATTTTCTCCCGACTCCGATGACTGATTGAGCCTAAATTTTCACAGGTTTTTTATTTTATATTGAAGTTGTGATATTTTTTTGTATACGAAGTGTGGGCCTTTGGACAATTCTGTTTGCCAAAAGTGTCCAATGGCTTTAAAAGTACTGGATACTATTTGTAGTTGCTCAAAATAATTGTTAGCAAAAAAAATTACTTGTTAGCGATCAAAACATTTTAATTTGATATCGAGACCTCAGAATTAGAATTTGAGGTCTCGAAATCAAGCATCTGAAAACCCACAAATTCGTGTGACAATAGTGTTTTTTCTTTCATTATTATCTCGCAACTTCGAGGAACGATTGTGCTCAAATTTTCACAGGTTTGTTATTTTATGCATGTTGAGAAGACTGGTCTTTGACAATTACCAAAAGTATCCAGTGTCTTTAAGCAGTGCTATGAAATTTGGCTCTGATGTTTTGAAACTACCATGTGACTCTTTCATGGAGGCTAGTTAAAAATGTTCTAGGCTAACCATTTGTGTGAAAAAAATTGTTATTTCCCTTTATCATGATATTTTTATATTATGCAGAAAAACTCTTGCTTTTAAAGTGACAATTATCTGAAAACAGTTCGGATCTGAATGTGATACATGGTAGTATCAAACATTGTGAGAAACGGCTCTCTCTTTCGAGAAAGAAGTAACTTTCCACGAATTTGATTTCGAGACGTCAGATTTAGAAAATAAATAATATCGTGTTAATGGAAAAAAAAACTCTTCTGCTAAGTGACAATTATCTGAAAACAGTTCCGATCTGGATGTGGTTTAGGAAACAGGATAACCTAGTGTAGGAAACAATGGTGTAGCATAGGATGGTCATTTACGATAGCTGTAAGGTCATTTTCAATTGTTAGGGGTTGACAATAGATTGGCCTCACCAATTATTAGGGGGGCCTACCTATTGTGATGTTGTGTACAGGAAGCAACCAGGTGAACATTGTGTCATTTTTACATTGACTTCTTGCACAAAGTTAAAGGCAGTGGACACTATTGGTAATTACTCAAAATAATTATTGGCATAAAACCTTTCTTGGTGACGAGTAATGGGGAAAGGTTGATGGTATAAAACGATCTGAGAAACGGCTCCCTCTGAAGTGCCATAGTTTTCGAGAAAGAAGTAATTTTCCACGAATTTGATTTCGGGACCTCACATTTAGAACTTGAGGTCTCGAAATCACCCATCTAAACGCACACAACTTTGTGTGACAAGGGTTATTTTTTCATTCATTATTATCTCGCAACTTCGATGACCGATTGAGCTCAAATTTTCACAGGTTTGTTATTTTATGCATGTTGAAATATTACCAACTGTGAAGGCTAGTCTTTGACAATTACCAATAGTGTCCACTGCCTTTACACTATTGGTAATTGTCACAGCCTTCACAGTTGGTTTATCTCAACTTCTGCACAAAATAACAAACCTGTGAAAATCTGAGCTCAATCGGTCATCAAACTTGCGAGATTATAATGAAAGAAAAAAACACCCTTGTCACACTAAGTTGTGTGTTTTTAGATGGTTGATTTCAAGACCTCAAGTTCTAAATCTGAGGTCTCTAAATCAAATTCGTGGAAAATTACTTCTTTCTCGAAAACTATGGCACATCAGAAACTCCAGAGTTTGAATTCGGTGATCTTAACCGCTCGGTCACGACACTTCCGTATGTGTATCCATGACCATACATATTGCAAGGTGCTGAAAAAGTGTACTTTTTTAATAAAATAAACAAAAAACATACAATACAACATACACAGATCAAAGTATGTAATTAAAAACACTTTAAAGGGAAGGTACACGTTTGGTAATTACTCTAAACAAATATTAACTTAAAAACTGACTTGGCACTGAGCATTTAAGAGCTGGTAATAGTATAAAACATTGTGGGAAACAACACCCTCTGAGAAAAAGGTAATTTCTCAATAAAATAATAAAAGACTTCTACCTAGAAGTCTTTTATTCTATTGGAAAGCACACAAATTCGTCCAACAAGGGTATTTTTTCTTTCATAATTTTCTCCCAACTCTGATGACCAATTAAGCTCAAATTTTCACAGGTTTGTTATTTGACTGATCTTTGACAATAACCAGTAGTGTACATTCCCTTTAAACAGAAATTGATCCTGATTGTACCATACTGTCTGCCAACCACATGCATTGACCTTATTGCTTCCATACACCTTGTAAAGGTCACGACCTTGCGACCTGGACAATCAACCACAACATCCGCATTTCATCCTTCATTTAAATTCTCTGGCTCTGTGCTGGACATTCTTTTTCTGTCACTGGCTGCCTATGCCTGGGGAAAGAGGCAAGTTTCGGTGCTGAAATTTGGTTTTATTGTCAGAATATTGTGACATCATAAAAATGTCCTAGTCTCTACCATGGTTACCAGGAGTTCGAGTACATGTAGCTAAGGGAATATTTTGGTTCGAACAGCAATTCTTGCCAGCATCATACAACCCATTGTCCCAAGGAGGGATGTGACAAGTTTCGTTGACTGTATTGCTGTACATAATACAGTTTAAGTTTTGGCTTCACCATTTGTGACATTTCCCAATCTAAACAGGGAGTTTGAAAAGCCAGTGGAATATTTTGATAATATCAGCAATTCCTGCATCAGCAGACCACCCACTGTTCAAGGAAATAGGACCTAAACTCTGCCTGCCTGGGTTGTGGTTTCGACAATAATGATGCGGTTTCACCATCAGTGTGTATGACTTGGATCAACTTCAACAGCACTACAGAAGAGATTATATCGTTTGGAATCACCAAGAACACTTTGTCTAGGTTAAGTCTGTGAGTCAGACTCTATCCAGCTGAATACATGTCTTGTCCCAGTCGACTTGACTTTTTGAAGATCAGACACAGTTTTAACATCGCAGCTCTTTTAAGTCTTGTTGTTTTTTATGACGCTTTGAACCGAGTCATTGTGTTTATGAGCACTGTTTACTCTGTAAAAGTGTTTGAAGTATTTGCTGAGGTGACGGTGATTGCAGACAGTTCTTTAGGCAGAAATAAACTTGGTTAATCATCAGGAAGGCTGCCCCACGATGCTTGGCACTCGGAAGGTAATACTTAATGCCTGCGTGTCTTTGTGTGTGAGTTAAACATACAGTAACTGATTGTACCTCCAGCGATTGCTGGGGCCACCTTTGTGTTTTTGTGGTACCTTTTGCTTTTATCTGTGGTGCCCTTTGCTTTTTGCTCTTACGTGTAGTGCGCTTGCTATTAGTTGTGGTGCCATTTGTTGCTGTGGTGCCTTTTTCTAGTGTGATGCCCTGGCCTTTTTTAATTTTTTATTTTACTGTTATTATGATCACATGTAGCTCTGGTGCTGTTAGCATTGTGGTGCCCTTTGCAGGGGGGAAATGGCACAGCAGATGTGGTTGTGACTACGGCCAGAACAAGGGCAACACTGGTCAAAGCTGGTGGTGTGGTTTAAAGCCATTGGACCCTTTCGGTTCAGAAAAAAAATAAAAGTTCACAGATTTACAAATAACTTACAGGGTTTACAGAAGGCAATGGTGAAAGACTTCTATTGAAATATTATTCCATGAAATGCTTTACTTTTTGAGAAAACAGCAAAACGATATAAATTCTCGTTAACGAGAATTGCGGAATTATTTTAAACACATGTCCATGACACGGCGAAACGCGCGGAAACAAGGGTGGGTTTTGCCGTTGTTTTCTCCCGACTCCGATGACCGATTGAGCCTAAATTTTCACAGGTTTGTTATTTGATATAGAAGTTGTGGTACACAAAGTGTGGGCCTTGGACAACACTGTTTACCGAAAGGGTCCAATGGCTTTAAAGACACTGGACACTATTGGTAATTGTCAAAGACCAGTCTTCTCACTTGGTGTATCTCAACAAATGCATAAAATAACAAACCTGTGAAATTTTGAGTTCGACAGAGTTGCAAGATAACAATGAAAGAAAAAACACCTTGTCACACAAAGTTGTGTGCTTTCAGATGCTTGATTTCGAGACCTCAAGTTCTAAACACGAGGTCTCGAAATCAAATTTGTGGAAAATTACTTCTTTCTCAAAAACTTTGTAGCTTCAGAGGGAGCCGTTTCTCACAATGTTTTTAATACTATCAACCTCTCCCCATTACTCACAATCAAGAAAGGTTTTATGCTGATAATTACTTTGAGTAATTACCAATAGTGTCAACTGCATTTAAGACTGGAGGCTCGCATTGGCATGATTTTATTATAATTTTTTTCGCATTTTATTTATTTATTTATTTTTTCAAATAAAAAAGTGTAGGTTTTTTGATTGATTTTTTTGTTTAGGTAGGACCAGTTGAAAGATTATGATAATAGAAAGCTTCCCTTGAAGTTTTACCTACTGAGGTGCTGTAGTTTATGAGAAATGAGTAAAAGTAATAATTTTCGTCTCAGTTTTAGCATGTAAAAACGTATTAACCAGTTATGCGATGGTTTTGGTATAATATCATAACTGGTTAAGGGGATTTTACATGCTAAAATAATTTTGGTCTCAGACCAAAATGATTTTGTGACTTGTTTTACTCATTTCTCAAAAACTACACAACCTTAGTTAGTACTATTTGAAGGGAAGCTTTCTACTCTCATTATCTTCAAACCCTAAGTTAAATGTAAATCTGTGGACATTTTTAATCCTTTAAAAAGTTGGGAAGGTACATGTAGGGGATCAAGGCTCCTAGCAGATGATACCCATCCTAATGTCACATCAAGGAATCTTCGACCAAGTTCCATGCTTCTCCTCATTGAACCCAAGTCTCGACACTCATGGGGTGACAGGTCTTTTTCTTCAGCCGCGCCACGCATCTGGAACTCTCTACCACTTAATCTTCGATCTTGTGTTTGTACCGCAAAATTCAAGTCTCTTCTCAAAACTTATCTTATGTCACAGGT
The DNA here is from genome assembly GCF_902459465.1 of Asterias rubens. Taxonomy (NCBI): domain Eukaryota; kingdom Metazoa; phylum Echinodermata; class Asteroidea; order Forcipulatida; family Asteriidae; genus Asterias; species Asterias rubens. The sequence goes on from NW_022985696.1 coordinate 22,757, forward strand.
TTTCAATGACTAATTTTGTTGTTTCTGTTTTTCTTTGTGTTGTGTTTTGTTTTTTGTTTTGTTTTTGGTTTTACTGCGCCTTGAACACCCAGCAGGGTGGATATGTGCGCATAACAAGTCTTATTATTATTATTATTATTATTATTATTATTATTATTATTATTATTATTATTATTATTATTATTATTATTATTATACTTACAAAATGTTTTTTTTTAGGTATCACTATCAATCTTCATATAGAGCTGCTAAAGAATGTTGTGTGCTTGTTAACTAAATGTGTCTTAAGTAGATGAAGAATTTGTTTTTATTTTGGCGCTGTGCATAAATGTTTTCTGATTGATTGATAGTACATGTACAAACATATAAAGCTTGACAGATTTTATCTCTCTGCCATTTCGAGGTTCTACATGTAAATCGGATTAAAGTGGACCCGCCTATTGTCATTAACTACAGATTAAAATGTGTTAATTATTTGGTTAAATCATAAATCAGCTTGTTTATCAATCTTTGATCACGCTGTAAACAATTAAAGTCTACGGATTATACGCACTGTATGCATATGTCAAGAATTTAAATCATTCATACATTTTGGTCAATGGAAAATGAACTGATACTTATAATAGATAAAAATTGGCATCGGGATAAAGAATATTAATTTTGGTTTTTACCCATACACCGATGTGTGTTAGCACTGTATAGGGCCTACTCAGTACTTTCCCGAGTCCTGTGAAAAAATATCACAGGTAGGCATGTTACTCGGGTGGGATTCCCTTTTAGAGTGTAAAAGTTTATTCGCCATTTTAATTTTGATTGTAATGTTTTACTCATATGTTTAATTAATTAATTTTAAGTAACTGTTCTCCTCCCTATAGGAGTGTACAGTACTTCTCCCTCTCAGTTTTCTGTGTAAGATTTAGGCAATTTTAAATAGTAATGTAATGTTTTACTCCAAATTATTTAACTATGTAACTGTTCATGTAATTCTGCTGCTGGCAGCGAATTGAATAGAATTTTAATAAACCATTGAATGAATGAAATGAAATGCAACAAACTCTACACATGAGTTGCAGGTGTGATGTGGCAAGTGGACAGAAAAGACGTAGTGATGTGCTCTCATTATAAAAGTGGTAATTTTGATTTGATCTAGCCTATTCTTCTTGAATGATTCTATTGAAGGAGCTTCTCTTATAGATACTAGTCCTAAAGGCCGTGTAGCAATATCGATATAACGACAATGACGCAAAGAGAAGGCATTGGTCCTATTGGTTGAATTGCTCCACGCAGAATGCGCCCCACTTATTCAAGCAACCGAGGGCCTGCATTGTTAACGTTCTCGCTTTCGTTCTCGTTACCAAGGCCTGTGTGACTGGGCCTTAACTCTTTGTAAAATCGCCAGCAGGCCTGCAACTGGTTTGTTTTTGTTGTCTTAAATTTGTTTACTTTTGATTCCTAGGTGAAAGTTTTGTATGACTTTGACGGGGAAGCGGATAACGGTGAGCTTAGCATCAGAGAGAATCAAGTCTTGACAATCATCAGACAGGACGTTGGAGATGGATGGTGGGAGGCGGAGACGTCCAACAAACAGAAAGGCTTGATCCCTGAAGCCTATGTAGAGGTGAGACTTCTTAGAGTTAGGTTTGGATCTAGTTTAAGGGTCTGGGTAGTTTTTACACAATGTGCACAGATTCACATTAAAGATAATGATAGTTGAAAGCTTCTCTCCACCCCCGGGGTAAATGGGTACCTGTGAGGGCAGAGGTGGTTCTTGTGATTGAGTTAGCTTAGTGCACTACATGTACATGGTACATATTTGGCAGCACAGGAAGGAATAAAAAAAGGCCCAGTGATCACGAGTAATAATGGTGGAAGCGCTTTGAGACATGGTGTATAAAGCGTTAACTATATAAAGAACCCAATTAAAACTGTTTGTTTTTGTGTTTTGTGTCCTATGTTCAAAAAGTATCTACATGTAGGTCCCTTTATGGTATTGGTTGAGTTGGATGAGGTAATTGTCTGTACTCTTTTGTACACCATTGTACACTGCACCAGGGGAAGTGGTTTCGTTGGAAATGTCTATTTTTAGAATGCAACTTGACTTCCTCGTACCTCATAGCACCGAGCCATCCCGTTAATGACAATACAAAGTCGTTGACAACTTTACACTTTTTTTTTTCATTGTTCATAGTTGGTATTGTGCCATACCACAAAGGGTCAGATAGAGTTTGCATAACTCCAACAATACACCTACAGTACATGTAAGTTATCACACAAGTGCGCTTGGAATCTCAAAAAAATTATACATGTAGAGCTGCGTCCAATATCCAACGCTATATTTTTCCTTATTCCACAGGCATGCAACTCTTCCGCGTTTCCGCGGAATTCCGCGTTTTTGTTTTTTTTTTAACGTGAAAAAAAAAAAAATAAAAAAATAAAAAGAAAAGAAAGAAAAAAAAAAAAAAAAAACGTGAACAAAAGTTAGGTTTTTTTCTTCTTCTTTTTTCCCGGAATTTTACAACTACAATCATGTAAAATAAGCCTAGTACATGCTAAAAATGCACCTAAGAGCATAATAAACCCTTTCTAGGGTACCATTGTGGGTATCATGACCCGTGACATTTTCCTCTTTTTTTTTCAACGGGCAGTTGCATGCCTGATTCCAAGAGGGCGAGTGTGATTTACAAACTTATCTGCCAGCCTCATTAAGTCAATGAGGTTATTAATGTTTTTGCTAAATTGGTTTTAAACGCCCAAAGTTTAGATTGTTATTTTTGTACTTTCCCTTCTTTGTATACACTGCACCTTTAAAACTAGAGACAATGTTCTTTCCCTTCTTTGTATACACTGCCTTAAATACTAGAGACAATGTTCTTTCCCTTCTTTGTATACACTGCCTTTAAAACTAGAGACAATGTTCTTTCCCTTCTTACATGTAGTACATTACAAAATTGAAGCACAGACCACTTGGACAATATTTTAAATGGAGTTTAAAAAATGGACCCTTCCCATAATTACATTCACGCATGCGTACAGACCCTGTTGGTTGGCATACACCATAGAGTTGTGCACTAAGCAGACGCGCAATCGCGTCTGCGTCACGCACCCATTAACCGTGTACAAAACAGCGCGATTTTCCCTCATTTTGCCAACCAAAATGTTAGTGCGCACGCGCTATGTGCAATTTACATATTTCATGGGAAGGGTCTATTGTATGGCTTGTTTCATTTCCTGGTACCGGTACCCCCGTATGTGTTTTGAAAGATGACATGACATAACACTGTTCAGATCATTGCAGTTTAAAGGCAGTGGACGCTATTGGTAATGACTCAAGATAATTATTATCATAAAACCTTTCTTGGTTATGAGTAATGGGGAGATGTTGATTGTAAAGTGACGTAGTTTTCGAGAAAGAATTAACTTTCCACAAATTTTATTTTGAGACCTCAAGTTTAGAATTTGAGGTCTTGAAATCAAGCATCTGAAAGCACACAACTTCATGTGACAAGGGTGTTTTTTTTCTTTCATAGTTATCTCTCAACTCCGACGACCAATCAAGCTCAAATTTTCAGAGCTTTACTATTTTATGCATATGTTGAGATACATCAAGTGGGAAGACTGGTCTTTGACAATTACCAATAGTGGCCGAGACCTTCGTTATAGAAATAAAAGGAGCTCTTTTAATCGCTCTCCTGAGAATACTCAGGAGCTCAATTTGAGCTCCTAAAAAATCACTCTTCTTAGATTGTCCAGGAGCTCAATTTGTTTGACTAGCATACTCAGTTTATGATTACTAAAATGGTCAGGTCGGATCGGACTCGGACGTACACAAATAAAATTTACAGACAAAATAAAATAAAACAACCCCGATCCCACTCCCGTATGACAAAATACCGCACGATTTTAAGGTTTTATGTTTAATGTTTCCTTTTTTTCTAAAATGTTTTCACATTTGATATAAAGCATTAGAAAATACACATTTTCTTCTGAGAAAATACGTCGTTGATCCATGGTTGTACAGTTCTAGTATTGCACGGACGACGTATTCAGTAGCGTGTGTGTGTACGGACGTGTAGTAATGTAGCCGGCTGCGAGTTCGTATAGCTAGCAATCTGTTAATTGCGCTGCTCAATCTCGAGATTGCACAACAGATGTTGATTGAGCTACGTACGCCGACAGTATGCACTTCGCCCTCGCATTTGCACCGCCTGGAAATGCGCTAAAACTCCCACGTGACACGTCGAGTCTTGTCTCAATGCGTTTATTGCTGGTTCGCGTAGATTTTACCAATAGAGGGCGTTTAATATGAGGCTAGTGCATCGTTCCAAAGCGACCTCTAGCGTTCAATGTTTCTTTTATTTATTGTCGCACGCAAAGTAACAACGACATACAACTCACTAAAATTAAGAAATTGTTATAAATTTGCAAAACAAACCCTCCCGATAAACATTGAGTAACTCTGTTGCAGATCTTGAATTCGACAAACAGGTACTTTTAATTCAACATCGACACAACGATTGCTAATTGAATAACATTGAGATAACTGCCACATTGAGATAACTGCCACTGTAGTGGTTTTTAAAACTTTTGTTCACAAATAGGACATTTATAAACAAAATTTGTATCCATAATTGTGACTATGCAAAACAGCAATCATACATTGGAGGCCTTTCCCTCAAATCGAAACAAACCTTTCTTTTTTTTACTTTTTTTTGGCCCAGCCCCTTTCATAATACATGTTTTTTTGGGGGGATAAAATTATCAGCATCCCTCAAAACAAAACAAACCAAGCCTTTCTTTTTCCTCTCCTATTTTCGGCCTGGCCTGACCCTCTGCGTGATGTGCACCCCCTTTTTTTAGCAAGAGGGAATTCAGGAATTCTCCCCACAGTGCCAAGAGCGGTACTGCACGTAAGCCAGGATGCAGAGCATTTCCTGATTGGAGTGTGACTCAGTAGTCTCTATTCTGTTCTGGAAAAATTAGTTACATAAAATGTACGTGCGACGTACGTCACAGGAAGGGGAAGGGGGGTCATCATTCAAACTTGCCATCTTCAAGGGGGGACTCCCCAAAATACTTTTTGTATCATTGTATGCATCCAGGGGCCAATTTTATAGAGCTGCTTATGCAGAAAATATTGCCTGCTAAGCAGGAATTGTCTGCTAAGCAGAAATGAGCAGGGTACCAGTCACAAATTGTACATGTGACAGGGTATTTTGGCTGGTAACCTTATTCTGGTAACGTAAGCATAATTTTGTTGTGCTTGGCTACTTGTTGTGCTTAAGCAGCTCTATAAAATTGGGCCGTGGTGCCCTGGGCCCAATTTCATAGCTGTTAAGCAGACGATTCTGCTTAGCAAATGGCTTGGCCAAGTAAGAAATGGCTGTGGTACTACATGTATAGTAGCAGCACTGGCTGGTTAACTTATTTTTGCTAAGCGCAGACCAGGGAGCCTGTATAGTAGCAGCACTGGTAATTGTATGGTGTTCTGGCTGGTTAACTTATTTTTGAGCAGACCAGGGAGCCTGTATAGTAGCAGCACTGGTAATTGTATGGTGTTCTGGCTGGTTAACTTATTTTTGCTAAGCGCAGACCAGGGAGCCTGTATAGTAGCAGCACTGGTAATTGTATGGTGTTCTGGCTGGTTAACTTATTTTTGCTAAGCGCAGACCAGGGAGCCTAATGTACATGTACATGTACATGTACATGACCACGCAAGTTATTGTTCCTTGGAAAGTTCAGTTCTCAACTAAAGAATCTCTAATTATACCCTATGTATGCCAGTGTCGTATCAAGTCTGTGGACAGCAATTTAGATCGGCAGTTTGTGGACAGTTTTCAATTTCTCATCGATAACCTATCGATTATGTAACAGTTTGTTGACATGTATTTATTTCTCATCGTTACATCAGTTACAGCCGTTTTGATTTCAACTGATGAGTGTTTTTATTTTTGTCCAAGGTGATCTAAGATGATCCGTTGATTGTGGACAGATATCGATTTCTCATCGTTAACACGATTATGTAACAGTTTGTTGACATGTATTGATTTCTCATCGTTACATACAGATTACAGCCATATTGATTTTAAATTATGAGTGTTTTTATGTTATTCAAAGGTGATCGAAGATGATCCGTTGATTGTGGACCTGTAGATATCGATTTCTCATCGTTAACATGTCGATTATGTAACAGTTTGTTGACATGTATTGATTTCTCATCATTACATCAATTACAGCCGTTTTGATTTCAACTAATGAGTGTTTTTATTTTTGTGTAAGGTGATCGAAGATGATCCGTTGATTGTGGACAGATATCGATTTCTTATCGTGAACATATCGATTATGTAACAGTTTGTTGACATACGATTTCTCATCGTTACATCAAACAGCTGTTTTGATTTCAACTAATGAGTGTTTTTATTTTTGTGTAAGGTGATCGAAGATGATCCGTTGATTGTGGACAGATATCGATTTCTTATCGTGAACATATCGATTATGTAACAGTTTGTTGACATACGATTTCTCATCGTTACATCAAACAGCTGTTTTGATTTCAACTGATGAGTGTTTTTATTTTGTCCAAGGTGATCCAAGATGATCCATGGGACTCAGTTGGAGACCCACCACCACCCCCGCCACCTCCACCTCAAGATAGTTTGGTAATCCTTGATAATCGATATCAATAATCGATATTTCTCTTATCCTCCCATCCCAGCTTCATCCTTCTACATGTAGTTCAGTTAATCCTTAATAATCGATATCAATAATCGATATAACTCTTACCCTCCCATCCCAGGTTCATCCTTCTACATGTACATGTACTTCAATAATCCTTAGTAATCAATATTAATAATCCATATCAATAATCGATATTACTTGTATCAGTATCCTCTCCATCCCCAGCTTCATCCTTCTATATATGTAGTTCAGTAATCCTTAATAATCGATATAAATGTTCGATATCACTCGTATCCTTCCCACCCCCAGCTTCATCCTTCTATGTAGTTCAGTAGTCCTTAATAATCAATATCAATAATCTATATCACTGGTATCCTTCCCACTTAAGCTTCATCCTTCTACAAGTATTTCAATAATCCTTAATAATCGATATTAATAATCGATATCACGGGTATCCCCTCACCCCGGCTTCATCCTGACTAGTTCAGTAATCCCTATTCCAATATTCATACTCTATTTGAATATTGTACTCATTTATGCATCCAACATTTGTACAAACCAACATCAAAATTGTATTTTTTTAATATTTACTGACACTTTTTGTTCATTATATCCCTTAAGTTACAGTATTATTTTAGATCATTTGATCTAAAATAATACTTAAGAATTGATCTGAAATCATACTTAAGGGATGTTGGGAACAAAAAGTCTGTCAATGAGGCTCTCCCAGCTTGGGAGTTGAACCTTAAATCTTTTTTGAATTGTGTTGGTTCTGAATCACCAGTTCTTCTCAGAACCAACGACTACTCATAAGAGATTTTCACATGGTGCTACCTAAAACCTCACCTAAAGATCATATTAATTATCCATTCATAAATACCTCAGACAGTTTGGCTATTCCTATTGGTGGAGAGCGCGTCACGTGGGTGTGTATAAACCTTTGTTTATGACCAGTAAAAAGTGTTTATTCATGGGCGTTTCACACGACCTTGCACCTGTTCTTATAAGACGGTTTCTTCATTCCTATTGATCGAGAGCAATAGCTAAATCAGTTGTGCCACATCACGCGATACGCGCACAGCATTCCCTTATAAGGAGTTGTTTACCTGAGGGCAGCCCAAGGCTTTACCATTTCATAGCTGGAGGGGTGTTGTGTTGAAAGAAATCATTTAACAATTAAAAGTTTTGCATTTATTTTACTTTTTGACCAAAGAGTGATGATGTTTTTGACCGGAAAGGTAATTATAAATGGGAAACAAAGTGTGTTGAATCGGTTTTCAACTAGTGGTTTAAACCCGCTGAGGCCTGGTTCTTTATAATTTACCTCAACTCCGTCTCAGTAAATTATCAAGAACCAGGCCTCGTTTGGATTAAACCACTAGTTGAAAACCTCTTCACCACACATTGATTCCTATATTAATTATCCATTGAGCCATGAGAATGAATTTAGAGTTAGAATTATTTATTCAGCCAACGTGAAAAAGTTAAAAACCAAAAACATCAGAAATTGTAGTGCACCTCGAGCTCTCTAGATTTTACAATCACAGAATTACATTTAAAGACACTAACGAACAAAAAAAATACACAATATTTGTATAAGTACATTTTTTATGATTTTTGCTGTCAACAGCCTTTCCCCGACCAGCTTGTTGCCCTTGAACCTAAGGCATGCTCGCATTCATTTCAATAGTCAATCAACTTCATATCAATAGACGATGTATCAATCATCGATAATTGATCATGCAACCATCACTCAGCACAAATACCATCCCCATAATCATACCTGCCCTGGCTGAGGACGCCCTCAAAATTCCCTGCGCCCAATTTCATAAAGCTGATAGAAACAAAAGTTTGCTAAGCACATAGGAATCCTGCTTAACAGAAACAGGGTTACCAGCCACCATGTCACATAGTTGACATTGCTATGACTGGTTCCCTTCTGATTTGCCGCTGAGCAAACAAATTTGCTGAGCATCATTTCCTTAGCTTTATGAATTTGGACCAATTCATGCAAAAAACATGTGTAATATTATACACATAATGAATGTTTATGAGTGCAATGGTGCGAATATGTTCATGAGTTGAAAGATGGAATGTTCTATTCAACGAGGCGGAGCCGAGTTGAATGGAACATTCCAGCTTTCAACGAATGAACATATTCGCACCATTGCACGAATGAAAAACATTCATTATTTGTTTTATATAACATCCAAGTAGATCTTTGTAATTTTTATTAAAAGATACAACTTTCAAAACAAACAAAACGTAGGCCTACAATTTTTAATTGTAGAAGCCGAATGTTAAGTAACTATACTACCTTGCAGTAACACTGCTGCGTTACCAAAGACACGCGCACGCAGTGATATGTGTTTACTCAGCCTTTTCGTTCCATCCGAAAAGTACTATTGCACGCTGGCAGCGTGCAATGGTACTTTTCGGATGGAACGAAAAAGCACGGTGAGTGACTCAGCGTGCAATGGCACTTTTATTTGCTATCACGTGACGGACAATCCTCCAATCAAATGGCAAGGATCTGCTCGGGTGTTATATAAAAGTAGATATTTTCTGCTAGCAGAGCAGAGCGCCTATTAGCTCAATTTCTCACCTATAAACCAATACATGGTGCTTTGTTAAGGAATACGTACATGTACATGTACATGTATGTGTACATAGTTAGTATTTAGGTCTCTTACTTCAAAAGGTTTCTCGCAGGAAAAGTACATGTACTACACGTTAATGCTGAAGTGCCACGAGGGTCACTGAGCTATGGATTCGATTGCTTTACGAAGACCCTATTACACCTAGGACCTACTAATATTATTACAGTTTTTTATTCTTGTGTGCTTATGTATTTCTCTCTATTAACTGTTTTCTACTTCTCAGTTTTGGAGATTGTTTGCCATTTGCTGTGGGGATTTTAATCTTTAACCCTCCTACTGTCTGACCGTTTAATACCATCCACTATGGTTTTGAATGAAACTGTGCCTGCTTGCAGTGTTGTGCAGATGTGGTCAATGGTCTACGCAGTACACAGTTGACCTGCCCACTGTCTGATTATTCAATCTAATACACTATTTGTAGTTTGATGTTGGATAAAGTATACCATGCATTTAAAAAGTACACAGTCAACCCTCCTACTGTCAGACCATTCGATGTAATTCGGATCTGAATAGTGACACTTTACAGTGTGATTTGTATTTACTGCCGTTATTGGTACTTTTTTTTATTTTAAAGGGCTAGCGAACTATCCTAAACAAGTTCGCAGTTGAGCCCACTTGCAACAACATAAGAGACAAATTATTTGACTCCCTGATTTAATTTTGACAAGGCCCCTACCAGTTCCTTTTCCAGACTTTTATCTAGCGTGATCTGACCATCATGGTTAATCGACCAACCCTGATTAAGTTTTCAAATTAAAGCAACTTTCTTTTTCTTAGATCGGTCAGCCAGCCACAATGTTGGATCTTCCTGAACCCCCAGAGATTCAGACGCAACCGGTAACCCCCATTCCCAATAATTTATACTCATTTCACCATCATTTTGCAAGGGGAACCAGTTGTGACCTTTGACACAAAGCAGCCATGTTTAATTTATATCAAGTTCCTTCGTAGAAATTCAAGAACTCTGATATTTAACTGTATTGTTAAATTTTTCGATTATATAGCACCTAATAACTAACACTTAATTCTCTAAGCGCTTTACATTAGTGCCCTGGTCATAGGGCCAATAACATCCCTTTTTAATGTTTCTCAGCTCCCTTGGGAGTATACAACCTGGGCAACAGTTTATATCGCTCCAAAGGCTTTTTCATTCACAATATCAACCTCTACCCTCGCAGGTACCCATTTATTCCCCTGGGTGAAGAGAAGCAATTATAGTAAAGTATCTTGCTCAAGGACACAAGTGTCACGACCGGGATTCGAACCCACACTCCGGTGAAAGTGCACCAGAACTTGAATTTGATGCTCTTAACCACTCGGCCAATAACATGTTTATTCCATACTCGTATTGGAAAATATAACAATTATGGAAGTTAATCAGTACATAGTAAAGTAACAAAATCAAAAGTGCGTACATTTTGTACATGTACTTGTAACAGGCGCGCATGGCAGAATTGTATCATGTGACTTGCGTGTAAAAAATGGCCAACTCATTGATCGTTTCGCCATTTGTATTGGCCGAGGTAAACTAACAGTTTAATACCAGCCAAACTACCATGTCACATTATTCAATCTGTGACTGGTCTCCTTCTTTTCTTGGCTGAGCAGACAATGTTTAAGCAGTATTTTCTGCATGAAAATTTGCCCTGACCCCTACTACTTGCACTCGCTACAGCTCCTTCAAAGTCGAGCCGCCCGTCTTATCTACAAGAAACCAAAATACACGCATACATCACCTCTCATCAAGACCCTGCGTTGGCTACCAGTTTTGCAACGGATTGAATATAAGAACGCAGTACTCGCATATAAATCACTCTCTAACCAAGCTCCAACTTATCTGGGCATCCTTCTCCACACCCGCCAGTCTTTGTATAATAAGCTTTTGCTGCAACTGGGCCAAAATGCTGGAATCGTCTTCCTCAATCTGTTCGTTTAACCAATTCCGCGAGTTGCTTCAAATCCCATTAAAAACCCACCTCTATCCTAAGTTACTCGAGATTGAATCATTGTTAATTGCATTGTTTTGTCTGTAAAACATGTAGTTTATCTTTTTGTTTGGTTGCTATTGTATTTCGTAAGCGCTTTGTATCGCTTGTGTAAAAAGCTCTTTATAAGTAAGGTGATTATTATTATTACTACATAAGGCTGAACAAAATGTAGTTAAAGCAACAAAATTGTGCTTTAGTGTACTACATTGAACATGTGTATTAAAGGATTTGGGATTTTTTACAAAATGTTCACAGATTTACATTAAACTTACTCATTTCTCAAAAACTACAGCACCTCAGCAAGTAAAATTTCGAGGGAAGCTTTCTACTATATCATAATCTTCAAACTGTGTAAGTTTAATGTAAATCTGTGGACATTGTGTTTTTTGTTAGGAAAAAGTTTATATACCCTTTCAACTTTGCTTACATGACTGAGGATTAGTATATAACCAACTACCTTGCCACACATACAATCTGGGACTGGTATCTCATTTATTTCTGCTTAGCCAAAATTTGTGAAGCAAAATTTCCAGTGTTTCAAAGTATCTCTTTGAAAACGGGTCCTTGTCGTAGAACAACAATGTACACCCGAGTAAAATGCCTGTGATTTTTTTCACTGGACTCGGGGAAAGTACTGAGTATACAGTGCTACACACATCGGTGAACATGTATATGGGTAAAACCAAAAATTAATATTCTTTATCCCGATGCAAATTTAACATCTATTAAAACAATGTACGTGTAGAACTAGTTTATGCACGAAAAAAAAAAAAGTGTTACAACCATTTCCTTTTTGGTTCAATAACGGTTTCTGGCTCTGTCTCCACTTGCACCAGATTCCCTAACCCGGATTGCAACACTATCCTATTGTAAGTTAATTCTGACAACTGTAAATGAAGTTAAAGTCCATGGTGTAATGTTTCCATTCTATAATATTGTATAATGTTCAGGATTTGCCGGCTTCGGATGCATGGAACAGGCCTGATGATGCTCCTCCACCTCCCCCTCCAGCCATGTCGGTAAATCCCCACACATCTTATCTCCTCATCTTCATCATTTGTTGACATAAAATGGCTTATATACATGTAGTTGCAAAATGTGGAAACTCTTTCAAACCACGGCTCTGCCCAAGGCCAGTGTTTTAGCTTCGAAGTGATGTTTTGTTCTAGTCTATGATAACATGATGGAATGTTGCTTGAAAAAGGAACTACATAGAGATAACAGGTGTTTGTTGTTAGATGAATTGGATGTTTTGTTTTAGCCTATGATAACATGATGGACTGTTGCTTGAAAAAGGAACTACATAGAGATAACAGGTGTTAGTTGTTAGATGAATTGGATGTTTTGTTCTAGCCTATGATAACATTGATAGACAGGAACATGAGTGTTAACACGCATGATAACACGCATGATAACATGATGGATTGTTCTATGCCTTCAGACCTTCCTTCCTTCTGATGACCCCTGGGACCAGCCGCAGTACCAGTCGTCATCACCGGTAACCTTTCCCTTTAATCATTGATACACACTTCATCAGCATCAGACTGATTTCATCATCTACATGATATTATTGATCTCTTTAAAGATTTTGAACCTTGTAGTGGTTCAACATTTTGACTGACACACAAACAATTTCACAGAAACATGTAATTTTGTACTTGTACATGTAGATGGATCAAAACATTTTCATCATGGCACCTCATGTTTGAAATACATGTACCGTCATCAACTACACGATCCATTCATGAAGTTCAGGATCACACCGGCTCTTTTTGGAACCAACGCCTTCCTAAAAAGAGATTAAGACATGGTTGTCTGGCCTGTAATTTCATCTTTGAAAGGGCAAAGCCATTTTCATTTTGCAAAGGGCATTTCAATTGTAAAATCCATCACTGGGAAACTTTTGAAGGGGCACCAAGGCCTAGCCAAGGGGCCACAGTCTCCGTTGCCTGGGTGTAATTTCAGGCATGTTTTGTACCCACAAGTTTACTAGTTGCATGTTTTCCACACAATGCAAAGTTTCAAACATCACTAAAGGCCATTTTATAGTCGGTGGCGCGATGGTCGGGCAATGGAAATGTTGACGCGCGATAAAAAAAAGACTAGTTTTTAGGCCTCAGCAATAACTATAAACTGTGTCGCGCGTCAAACATTCCATCGCGCGACCATCGCACGACTGACTATAAACCGGCCTTTACATAACATTCAGTTTGTTGTACTTCATGTTTTCAAAAAACAAGCACAGCTTCTTTCATTTACCATGTTTACATGATAATAACCCAGTTCGATTCAGTGAAAGCCTCAAGCAGACTGAGCAATAACAATAACAAATTTTTATAAAGCACGAATATCCACAAAAAGTGCTCGGGGCACTGTAACAAAGAAAACTTAAAAAAAAAAAAAAAAAAAGGTTAAATTTACAAAAGAACGATTCTATTAACATGAGGTGTGTTTTGAGAGATGTTTTGAGAGAGTGAATAGAAGTGGATGTTTTGATGTGAAAAGGTAGTTGATTCCAGAGAAGTGGTGCTGCAGCACCCCCAGGTTCAATGAGACTTGATTTCTTGAAGAAGATATTTGTTTACAGAACGAAGGTTGCGAGATGGTTGGTAGATTTTGAGCATGTCCAATATCTAGAAAGTGGATGTAACATTTGATGGATGTTCTGTCTTTAGAACGTCGCTCCTTCTAAAAATCCTTGGGACCATCTAGTTGTTGTTTTATTAGACTGGCATAAAAATATAAATATACAAGACGATACATAAAGAAACAATCAATCAAAATAGCTTAAAAATATCAAGCCAGTGAGTGGCGAGGAGGAGCAGGTGACCAGCACCTCTACAAAGCTGTAAACAAAATAATATAAAAAAAAGCCACAGCCTTCATCACCGGTAACATTGGCTCAACCTTTATTACCAATACATCAGCATCAGGTTACCCGCCTTCGACCATCGACTCGTACATTCTATCCACGAATCTACACTTTCTCGTCAATTCTCCTTAGTTTAAACTATTTCTGTGTTGTTGAAAGTGTAGATTATTTTTATGAATCTACACTTCGTTATGAATCTACACTTCTCATAAAATAATCTACAGTTGAGTGTATATGAATTACAAACTTTAGTAAATAGTTTTCTTTTCAAACTGAAAGATAGCACCAAAGTGCAACAAAACATACATTAGCTGATAATATGTTTTTCTATTTACAAAAACATTTTCCATTTGAGAAAAATCACATTAGTATACACAAGTTATTGAAAGCTGAGCAACCTGACGCTGTACTCGACAAGGTTGCAAGTACTAAAAGTATGCCTGTATATTTGTAACTTATACAAAATTAGGTAGACTAACTATGGTTGGTACTATTAAGCAATTCAGTGAAACTTATTAATTGTATTTTCTAAGAAACACAGGCAAATACTCACGTAATTTTGTTTACGTTTCGACTAGTTTCACTAGTCATCCTCAGAACACAGCGCCACCAACTGACTGGTGGTGCCTCGTTCTGAGGATGACTAGTGAAACTAGTCGAAACGTAAACAAAATTACGTGAGTATTTGGCTGTGTTTCTTAGAAAATACATTTAATAAGTTGATATTTTACCAGCCTGATGAACTTCTTTTATGATATTCAGTGAAACTGTTTCATAACCAATGGGGGATATAGTTCAAATCAGAGAATAGACTGTAAAGTGTAGATTCGTGAGTAGAATGTACACGCCTTCTGCTCGTACATTCTATTCACGAATCTACACTTTCTCGATTATTCTCCTTAACATAATATTACTCTTACATATTATTTTTTTTATTGATTTATTTTTAAGGGTTGAGTCTGTGTGAGACTCTTATTAGAATCACAACATGTTAACACAGCTGCTGGTGTACACTGCTCATCACTTCCATTGATTTCTATGTATTACCAGTCGTGTCTATGTTTTAAAGGAACACGTTGCCTTGGATCGGAGTTGGTCTATAAAAAGCGTTTGTAACCGTTTGTTATAAAATTTATACTGGCATAGCTGAAATCTTGAGACCAACAATTAAGAACTTGCTCCATGCGATGAAGTTAATAACAGGAAGTCTCCTTGTTCAACTAAGCTAAAGTCGTAGTCCTGGCGGATTTCCAGTCTGCCCAGGACATTTTTTCTTCCAGTAAAGCTGCCGCCCAGAATTCTGAAATCTATTCCCTGACAGAAGAATAAATAGCAAGACCTAATTCCCAAATAATGAAAATCAACACGTGTAGCTGCTTTTTTGTAATTTGCTTATTTTGTATCTTGTATCTTTCTCTCATTGTTTATTTTGTTGTTCTCTTTATGTATGTGCTTAGAGGCTTTTTGCATTAGGCGCTTTACAAATGTCTTATTATTATTATTATAATCAGACCACATCCATCTCTTCAATACTTGTCTTATTTATTTTCAGCTTTAACTGTTCTGCCATCTTGTCACTTCTATTACGAATTTGTTGTGTCATGTATTATGTTCATCTGTCCTTTTTGTCTGTCTGTCTGCCTGTCTGTCTGTCTGTCTGTCTGTCTGTCTATCTTTCTGTCTGGTTGTCTCATTTTATTGTCTGTCTGGCTGTTTTTTTACAAGTTTATGCTTACCAAAACGGCCCCAAACTCTATTTATTTATTCATGTTTACTCTTACTTAAAGAAATGTTTTGCATTACTCCGCAATACATGTAATTGTTGTTATTCTCATATGAGAGTTTGGAAATAAATTTATTCCTGAATTGAATTGAATTATTTATAGCAAAGACATGTGTATCGTTAAACCACACACTGACCCGAATACGGTAATGTAGGGCCAATATAATGTGTAACCTTGTCTGGTTGCACACTGTAACACAACCCATAAGGGCAATGCCACATGAGTCAAATTACAGGCAGTCGTTCAAAGGTAACACACAAGAATGGAGTTTGTCACACTCCAATTTTCATGCATGGATAATTCTTGTAGATAACCTGACGAGACTCTGTGCATTAGACTCCAGTTGTACATGTACAGGTAGGTCCAAGTTCACAAAGCTGTTATTTAAAGCCATTGGATTCTTTCGGTACAGAAGAAGAAAAAAAAAGTTCACCGATTTACAAATAATTTACAGGGTTTACAGAAGGTAATGGTGAAAGACTTCTCTTGAAATATTAGTCCATGAAATGCTTTACTTTTTGAGAAAACGGCAAAACAATATAAATTCTTGTTAGCGAGAATTACGGATTTGTTATAAACACATGTCATGACACGGCGAAACGCGCGAAAACAGGAGTGGGTTTTCCCGTTATTTTCTCCCGACTCCGATGTCCGATTGAGCCTAAATTTCCACAGGATTGTTATTTTATATATAAGTTGTGATACAGGAAGTGTGGGACTTGGACAATACTGTTTACCGAAAGTGTATAATGGCTTTAAAGGGAAGAGACACTATTGGTAATGTGAAAAGACAAAGATCAGTCTTCTCACTTGGTGTACATGTATCTCAACATACAGTATGCCTAAAATAACAAACCTGTGAAAATTTGCGCTCGATTGGTCGTCAAAGTTGCGAGATAAAAATGAAATAAAAAACAACCTTGTCACACAAAGTTGTATGCCTTTAGATGCTTGATTTCAAGTAAGGTTTTATGCCAAAAATATTTTGGGTAATTACCAATAGTGTCCACTGCCTTTAAAGCAAAAAATGCTGCTAAGCAAATTTCTTTACTAAGCATAACATGAGTGGGGCACCAGTTGTACCAATGTAAAATGTTTTGAATTTTGACAGGTAACCAGTTTCTGTTTAGCAAGTTTTTATGCTGACAGGCTAAAATTGTGTTTTCTAAGTCTTCAGATTGTGGTTTTTGAATTCCTGTCATGCCGGTGGTGACACTTGTGTCAACTCATTTTGATTGTGGTCTTAGAGCTATGTAGATGTCTTTTAAGCATGTTTTTTTTTTTTTTTTTTTTTTTTTTTTTACAGTTTTATTTCAAAAATTATTGTAATGTGTGTATTATTTGGTTTGCATTTGGCCAACTTGGTCTTCATTTGACTCACCTTTTCGCCCAACCATATCTGCAAAACGGTAAACTTCCACGTACATTTGTAATCTAAATTCATTGACCGCAGCATAATTTTATGATTTGACCCAAGGTCAAAAATTCAAAAAAAAATGTGCTGCTCGGCTCATTTATGAAAACGACTACATGTACTTTGTTATGCCACTAGTCACATCACACACATTCACGTCCTCATAACATTTCATACTGGGGGTGGCATGGTTGGCTTGTGCGTAAAGCGCTCGCCTCTCACCAAGGTGATCCTGGTTCGATACCTGGCAGAGGGCCGCATGCGTGTTGAGTTGCGTTGGCTCTCTGCTGTGCCACAAGGGTTTTCCAGACCATCCGGTTTTCCTCCCTCGGGAAAAATCAAACACTTTCGATCTCTGGCTGTGCTTCGTGATCACAACGGGTTGATGTGGCTGGCTGCCAAAGACGCCCTTGCATGCCTACTTCTCGAACACGTTGTAGCCGCATCCTTCGCAACTCAGCTCTTAGCTGCGAGTGAGGATGATTAGCCCCAAAAATTATTATTAAGTTCCAAATCTCTCGTTGATAGGTCTTCCATTTACATTTTTTCCATTGATTGATTTCTCTCCGCTTTTCAACAGTCATGCGACCCTCCATCCCAGTGTGTTTCCAGTAGCGTAGTCTTTTTTGGAGGGGGAGGGGCCATGTGTCCCAAGAGGGAGGGATTCCTGGGGCACTAGTCCCCCCCCCTCCCCCACCCCTTCTCCAGTTGACTTAGGCTGGTGTGACGGGGGCATTTGTGTCATGTTATCAGTTATCACTACTAGTGTATACTAATTTTGGTTTTACCCTTATCACTTATGTTTTATAAGCACTGTATACCCGGTTCTTTCCCGAGTCCTGTGAAAAAAATTACAGGCATTTTTACTCTGGTGGGATTCAAACTCACAGCCCTTGACATTCTAGATCAAGACTCGGGAGGGGGGCGGGGGTGCTGAGAATACAGTGATGTTGGTGTAAGGGTTAAACCAAAATTAGTATTCTTTATCCCCGATCATATTTAACATCTATTATCAGAATAATCTTGGATGTGGCAGTTTGGTTGTCAATGTCACTGTGCGTTGTGCATTGTAGGTGACGCAGCCTTTACTACTGCCCACCGAAACGGTGAGCGTGGCACAGTCACGGCGTGTGCATGCGTGCAAGGGGGGTCAATATTACTTGTGTACAAGGTTGTAATAACAGTATTAAACTGAATGGTATTTGTCTGTTATCCTCCTTCCCAGGTTGTCAGCTCATCGGGCCTTCCACATCAAGACAGCGTTGGGAACGATGAAGATTGGGACGATGACGACTGGGATGAACATTCGACACCTGTAAGGACAATCAAAATACTTTCATTTGTTTGTTTGTTTGATTTTTTGTTTATTCATTCGCCCGTTCGTTCGGCCGTCGGTTCGTCACAGATTGAGGATATTGATAGTAGAAACTTCCCTGAAATACTACTTACTGGGGTGCTGTAGTCAGGTAGTTTTTGAGAAATGAGTAAAACAATGTCACAAAAATATTTTTCATCACAGTTCTAGCATGTAAAAACGTGTTAACCAGTTGTGGTATACCATAACATTATCTTAACTGGATAATACATTTTTAAATTCTAAAATAATTTGAAACAAAATTCTTTAACTTGTTTAAATCTTTTTTCAAAAACTACAGCACCTCAGTAAGTAATACATGTATTTGAAGGGAAGCTTTCTGCTATCATTATGTATCTTCAAACCGTGTAAGTTTAATGTAAATCTGTGGACGTGTTTGAAAAAGTACCCAAATCCTTTAAGAAAAACACAGGCAAAACACTTGAGCAGTGGTCAGGCCCAAGGTCATGGGTTCGAATCCCACCCAAGTGATTTGCCTGTGGATTCTGTTTTCACAGAACTCACGAAATTACTGAGTATACAGTGCTTCATTAACATAATTATATTGATGATATGAATTTTATTTTTTGCTATTTTTATTTTTACCGGCTGGCTTGAAGCAAAAACCTTCCTAATAAATCCATTTTTTTTTTTTCTTTTTTTTTTTTTTTATAGAGAGGACCACAACTTAGGGCCAATGATTTTCCGTTTCAGAAAAGTGCAAATTCGTTTTTTTTTTTTTCTCAAATTGAAATCCTTTTCTCCGTTTCAAAGGGCGGATTCTGCGAATTCTGTCTTGTTTTCCGCGATCGCGGAAAATCATAGGCTTCAAGCTTTGTCCCACAAACTTTCCTTCTGCTATAACTTTCGATTTTATTTTCTATTCATAGAAAGCTTTGATGCTTTATTAGTAGAGCGTATTGCTTTTGTTTCTGAACTTGAACATTTATTTTGCTAAATTGCATTTTGGTACAAGCCGCTAGCAGCCACTATTGCCATTTTTCTACAAGCCCCCTTGATGTTACACTAGCTTTACACTCGCTTACGGCTGCAATGGGCATTTGGCTACAAGCCGCTTACGGCTGCTGCGGGCATTTGGCTGCAAGCTGCTTACGGCTGCTATGGGCATTTGAATACAAGTCGCTTCTGGCTGCAATGGGCATTTGGCTACAACCCGCTTACAGCTGCTACGGGCATTTGGATGCAAGCCGCTTACGGCTGCTATGGGCATTTGGCTGCAAGCCACGTCTACCAGCCATAATGATCTCAAAAAGGGTATTCTTTTGCTTGACTGCATACATCAATGAATGGGCAAGCTCAAACTAATATCTTCCTCATGAAAAATTATGTGAAGTAATAAACTTCGGTGGAAATTGACTGAACAATTCTGTAATAATAAAGTCTATGGTTGTTTTCATAATCGACCAATCACTCATTATCAAAATATTGATTTGAAGAAAGCGTGTTTTTTTTTTCAATGTGCTGTTCCTACTTGAATGAAAGCAGAGCCAAGAGTGCCACATCACGAGTTAATATATAATCACAGTTAATATTTTCAAAATATTGTTTATATTTGTCTGTGTACGCCAATTCATCAGGATGGTTATTATGACGAGCAAGGATCACCGGAGGTAAACACAAACAACAACAACAACAAAACACCACACTATATTTTATAACACCACCGTATCTTAATGTTGTGGGTACTGCATGGTATATCGTAACACAGGCTTGATTCTTCATGGAGGCAATCACTTTCATCTGCCCCGAGTCATTGCCTTGGTTTTGTATTGTAACCTTTGACCTTCTAGTTATGTAATGTAGTTGAAGTGATTTCGTAGTTTGTTTATGTTTTTCCTTTCCTACATTTTGACTTTCTTCTAAAGGTAATTTTTTTTCATTTGAAACTTGACCATCCTGTAGTTGTTTTGCATTTTTCCTTTGCACCACCTTCTAACCTCTAACCTCTATAGCTTCACCTTTCACCTTTGACCTCTCTGCATGACCTTCCCCCTACTCAGCAGCAAGAGTCAAGCCCTAGGCGCATGCCGCCTAAGGATTTGCGCAAACCTTGGCTGACTAAATCCACTCGGAACGGGTCATCTCCGGAGTCCCCAGCTGACCCCATCTACTCTAACACCCACCAGACTGCGACTATAGGCAAGAGTAAATCGTTTCATAACAGCCACGCCCGCTCCACCAAACTGCTGTCAACCTTCCAGAACCGGGAGACGGGTAGCATGAGGCGCCGGGACGCCACCCGACCTCTGGAGTTGACCCCCCCGACCGCCCCACCTCAAGAGGCCAAGTACGGGGGAGCCGAGCGGCAGATGACACGCGCGGACAGCTCGAGCACATTCGACGACTTCGACGACTCAGATGACTCTGTGAGTAACAGGAGTTACTTAGACTGCATGTTGCCTTGGTGTCTGGGTATAGCATTATGACATGTACATGACTGCGAAATCTGAGGACTGCATGGCGTGTGGAAACTTAAAAGTTTTAGCATCGTGTTACAAGTGGTTGTTCTCAGAGCGTGAGTAAAAAGTTATAAAGATCAGAATCGTTTTTATCATCATCCTTCGCTGGCCTTGAACTTCGCTCTTGTAGGGGCACCGCACAGCAATGTTTCCTTCGGTAAGGGCCCCCTCTATCTATGAGGAAAGTGTAAGTTTGTATTGGAACCTTGCAGAGGGCACCAAGGCAAAGGCGCAGGACACCACGCCAATTGCTGCGGGTGCTGAGGGTTTTTTCGAGGCCTGCCTTCGGCTGTGGTGTAGGTGCCGACCTGTTCTTCCAATTACCGCGATCTTAGGCAAAAGTTGAGATTTGGTCGTGTCACCATCTCCAAGCAGGCCTTGAACACCGGCTGGCGGACGGGTGAGAGGCTTCCAAATAGATCGATCTTGAGCTGCCACTTCTGCCTCCTCCACAGACCACCCAGTGCCCAGTCTGGAGAGGTCCTTCTGGATTACATTTTTCCATGATGTCCTAGGGCGCCCTCGTCTGTTTTCCCATGGGTTGGTGACCAGTTGTAGAGTTGCACCGGCTGCCTGACTTGTGAGAATCTTCCAAATAGACCGATCTTGAGCTGCCACTTCTGCCTCCTCCACAGACCACCGAGTGCCCAGTCTGGAGAGGTCCCTCTTGATTACAATTTTCCATGTTCATAGGGCAGTCTGGTCTATGTTCCTTTGGGTTGGTAACCAGTTGTAGAGTTGCCTAGGGATACGCTTTTTTTCCAATTCGTTACCCGTAGGTTGGTGTTTATAGAGCGTTTGTCTTTACGGGTTCGTCATCCCGCATTGCAAATACGCAACCAAAGAACTTGAGCAGTCGACTTCTCTTTCATGCTTCACAAGAGGGTTTGAGCTTGTCATAGAGTAGATGGGGGCATCGGTGAAATGGTCGGTACACTTGATGTTGAGCATAATGATGTTGAAAGCAAGAGGTAGCGAGAGCATTTATTTTACTTTCCATGTCTTTGGAGCCGACCCATCCAGGACTCACATCCATAGAGGAGAACTGTGAAGCACATGGTGTTGAACAACCTCACTTTGGTGGCAATGGGCAAGGAGGGGCTCCACACGCTGGACCCTGTTTTTTAAGAAGTTTGAATTAGCCGTCATGCATGGGATAGACATTAACATTGCACCATGAACTTTTAGTGTTTCTTTGTCATGTTTGTGGTATGATATTTCCTGTTTATTTTGTTTGTTTTCACTGTAAGATAGTGGTTCTTTAATCTGTATCTTCCTACTTAAGGCTGAATGCCGATTTGCTTGCCCTCGGAAAACTCAGCTAAATTAATACTGCCTCTATTTGAACCAAGACTATCTTTGACACATCACCGGAATAGTTGATGCTAATAATTGTTGGCATACATGTACGTGTACGTGTAATAGTACCATCAGTGGTTTTAAACTCTTTGTCCTGGACACATCTTGGCTGAGTGCATATATCTTAGAAACTTAAAATGTAAGTGAAATTTTCAGTGAATTTCTCCAGTGAAATTTGCAATAAAACTTCCAGGGAACTTTTCACGCATTATACTGATTGGTTTTAATGACATATTGTTAGACATACTTGTTTTATTAATTTTAGTCGAGCAAAACGCAAAACACTACACTGACGTGCACGTTTTCATGCACAAAGGACAGCTATCATCCAATCATTTGCTACATTTGTGCTTTTGATCATGTTGACCCCAAGTGTGAAGCTTTTTGGCCCGAGTGAGGGCGTTTTTCGAAGGTGTGACGTCGCATGCAAGGGGTCTGTGGACCTTATGCATTGACATTATCCAGCCGCCACGTTAGAGGAAAACGGTGATGAAGTAATGAAAATGCACAGATTAGCTTGTGATGACAGTATTGGCCAATCAAAAGCCTCCTTTTGACCTCTCGGTGAGGGCACACTACTGAAACGACGTCAGGTGCATGAGGTCTATTAAGTATGAAGCCTGCCAATCATGCATGATAACATCTCACAGGACTGCCACCTTTTCTCCTTTAAAGACAGTGGACACTATTGGTAATTGTCGAAGACCAGTCTTCTCACTTGGTGTATCTAAACATATGCATAAAATAACAAACCTGTGAAAATTTGAGCTCAATGGGAGACTTTTAGGACGCTTAATGGCAGCAGACTTACCGGGTAGAATACATTGATCTCTGTAATGTGCGCATGCTCAGAACTACGTAAACAAAGGAAATTTACCTGGTAAGTCTTTTGCCACGTAGCGTTCCAAGATCTCCCATTTTTCGTTGTAGTTGTGAGATATGAATGAAGTTAAAAACACCCTTGTCACACAAAGTTGTGTGCTTTCAGGTGCTTGATGTCGGACCTCAAATTCTAAACTTGAGGTCTCTAAATCAAATTCGTTGAAAATTACTTCTTTCTTGAAAACTACGTCACTTCAGAGGGAGCCGTTTCTCACAATGTTTTATACTATCAACCTCTGCCCATTACTCATTACCAAGTGAGGTTTTATGCTGATAATTATTTTGAGTAATGACCAATAGTGTCCACTGCCTTTAAAGGAACACGGTGCCTTGGATCGGACAAGTTGGTCTATAAAAAGCCTTCGTAACCGTTTGTTATAAATTGCATATGATTGGAAAGATGTTTTAAAAGTAGAATACAAATTGCGTGGTTTCCTTTAAAGTTTGACTCCCATAAATGGCCGACTGTGTTAGTCGACGAGGTAAAAGGAAAACCATGCAATTTCGAGGCATGTTGGTGTGGATCATTGTATTCTACTTTTACAACATCTTCCTAAACATACATTTTATATCAAACCGTGTACAAGCGCTTTTTATAGACCAACTCGTCCGATCCAAGGCAACGTGTTTGATTATCCACTCGCTGCATTGCCCCCCTCCCTCCCTCTATTATCTCCCCCTCCCCCTAAAGAATTCCCTTTTGAACAATTCCTGATGTTATTTTGTTGGTTAACTAGGACCAAGGCGTTAATGGCTCGGGAAACTACGGTCTATCTGCACCCAACCGGCAGTACAAAAGAAACAACGAAGCCTCCTTGAAGTCAACAGGAACAGTTAAGAAGAATTTTACCAGGTAAAGACACTCTCTTTTACTTATGGCGTTTCGTGGCCAAGTAGTCTTGGGATTTCAACAAGCTATATTTGTGAGTTAAAGGGAAGGTACACCTTTGGTAGTTGTCAAAGACTAGTCTTCTCACTTAGTGTATCCCAACAAATGCATAAAATTGGAGTTGCGAGAAAATGATGACAGAAAAAACACCCTTGTTGGACGAATTTGTGTGCTTTCAGTTAGGAATAAAAAAACAACTACATGTAGCTAGAAGTTTTTTATTATTTTAGTGAGAAATTACCTCTTTCTCAAAATCTATGCTACTTCAAAGGGAGCCGTTTCTAACAATGTTTTAAACCCTCAACAGCTCTCCAATGCTCCTTACCAAGTCAGATTTTAAGTCAATATTTGTTTTGAGTAATTACCAAACGTATATCTTCCCTTTAAAATAAACTGTACTTGTGGTGAATTTTTTTTTTTTACAAACCTTTTCTTTATTACATTTTTTTTATTATAATGGCCATCTTGAAATGGTGGCAGTCATGTTGCATTTTTTTTCTCTTTTTTTCCTCTGCAGTCGGTTTTCCATTTTTGCCAAGTCTGGAGGTGAAGCATATCTTATGGGAACATCAACAAAGAAAGGCGTCTCTGCAAGTGTAGAAGTCAGAATAGTGGTAAGTACTGTAGTAGGAGTCAGGGGTGGATTTCACAAAGAGTTAAGACTCTTCGTATCTCGAGTTAGGACAAGTAACTGTTTCTTTTTTTTTCCAGAAGATGTTGAAACCAACGGATATTTTCAGAACCAATCCAACTCAATTAGAGAAAGTCATTAATTGGTGTTACTGAAACCTTTACAAATAGTATTTCCTCCTCCTTCTGTTTTTTATTTATTTATTTTTTTTAAGAAGGCTAAACATGTTTTGGTCTTTTTGGCCCAAGTCTGAAAAGGGTTTAAACCAAAGTTTCTATTCAGAACCACCCAAACTCATTTAGAGATAGTCATTGCATGGTCTCGCTACCTTTGTAAATCCACAAAACCAGCCATCTGAACCCTTTTGACAGGGTGGAAGCCTCCGCTGTACCTACATATCACAGCTTATAGACGACCTCAACACCACCGACCTACAACACGATCAAGATGCCCTGGATCTGCCTGGATGGCAGAGACAAATTTCTAACATTGGACAAAGCCATGGTCACAACGTCTCGAGCCGAGTTCGGCCCGAGTAGCGTCAACTATATATATATGCATGGTGTTTTTGCAGCAAACCTTGCCATATCGTATTTCCACCATGCAAAGTTTACAAATCCTACTTATAATGTACTGTGTATCTTGTTGACCGATAGGAGAACAGTGAAGGCCCAGTGTGGGAGGATCCAGGGATGCCAGTGTCAGTCGAAATCAAGAACCCAAAGAAAGAGAGCAAGATGAAGGGAATTAAAAGCTTCATTGCTTACCAGATAACACCATCCGTAAGTTGCCTACCAGCAAAACTGCTATGTCACATGTACGTTTTGTGGCTGGTATCCTGCACATTTCTGCTTAGTAGAAAATTGTTAAGCATTATTTAATGCAAAGAAAGAGAGCAAGATGAAGGGAATTAAAAGCTTCATTGCTTACCAGATAACACCATCCGTAAGTTGCTTACCAGAATAAGGGGACCAGCCAAACTGCTTTGTCACATGTACAACTTGTGACTGGTATCCTGCTTATTTCTGCTTGGCAGAAAATTGTTAAGCATTACTTATTGCTTAAGCAACTCTCATAGAGGGTAAACAACCCCCGTATAAGGGAATGCTGTGCGCGTATCGCGTGATGTGGCACAACTGTCCCGGCCGTTGCTCTCGACCAATAGAAATGAAGAAACAGCTTATAAGCACAGGTGCAAGCGCGCGTGTCCCGCCCATGTTTCAACACTTTTTACTGGTCATAAACAAAGGTTTATACACACCCATGTGACGCGCTCTCCACCAATAGGAATAGCGAAACTGTCTGAGGTATTTATAAATAGATATTTAACTTTATATGAATCAAGGTGTAATAACTAGCATGCGTTGAAGTTCACTCTTCAAGGGGCATAAACATGTAAATTTGTATTGGAACTTTGCAAAGGGAACCACAGGGCAAGCACAGTGCAGTCTGGTATTTGTTGTGGGTGACGTTTTTTTTTTAAATATAGGTCTGAACTTTTTTTATTCTTCTTGTTTTTCTTTACAGGACACAGGCATCCAAGTCAGTAGACGGTATAAACACTTTGACTGGCTGTATGAAAGACTAGCAGATAAATTCACATTCGTATGCATACCCCCACTCCCAGATAAACAGGTCACAGGTAGGTGCACCCCTTCCCGTGCCCTCTTCACTCCTCCCCTCCCCGGCCCCTTCACTCCTCCTCCCCTCCCAACCGCTTAAAGGACCGGTCACACTGGCCTCGATAACGAGAACGCTATAGATAGTGTTAAAGCCATTGGACCCTTTCGGTAAACAGTGTTGTCCAAGGCCCACACTTTGTGTACCACAACTTCTATATCAAATAACAAACCTGTGAAAATTTAGGCTCAATCGGTCATCGGAGTCGGGAGAAAACAACGGAAAAACCCACCCTTGTTTCCGCGCGTTTCGCCGTGTCATGACATGTGTTTCAAATAAATCCGTAATTCTCGTTAACGAGAATTTATATTGTTTTGCTGTTTTCTCAAAAAGTAAAGCATTTCATGGAATAATATTTCAAGAGAAGTCTTTCACCATTGCCTTCTGTAAACCCTGTAAGTTATTTGTAAATCTGTGAACTTTTATTTTGTTTTCTGAACCGAAAGGGTCCAATGGCTTTAAAGATACACGCCCTCGATTGGTTGAATAAGCGTGGGCGTTATCTGCATGGAGCAATTCAACCAATCGAGGGGGTGCATTTTTATCCTTCTCGTTTTCTGTGCTCTTTGTGATGAGACCGTTAAAGGGATACGTTGCCTTGGATCAGGTTTAGTTGGTCTGTGCTCTTTGTGATGAGACCGTTAAAGGGATACGTTGCCTTGGATCAGGTTTAGTTGGTCTGTGCTCTTTGTGATGAGACCGTTAAAGGGATACGTTGCCTTGGATCAGGTTTAGTTGGTGTTTAAAAAGCGTTTGTAACCATTTGTTCTATAATGCATATACAGTATGGTTATAATGTAAAGTTGTTTTAAAAGTAGAATGTAGTGAACCACACAAATATGCCTCGAAACGTTGTGTTTATTCTTTGACTTGTCAAACTATCACGTCGGCCATTTTGTGGAGTCCAAAATTTGACTCCACAATTTGGCGTGCAGTGTTAGTTTTTGATGTTAATAGGAAAACTATGCAATTTGGAGGCATATTTGTGTGGATCATTATGTTCTACTTTTCAAACATCCTTCTAACCATAACATGCATTTTAAAACATTTTAAAAGTAATTTTCAAGATTTTGTGCGGGTGCTACTTTTTTTTAACGGGCGCATTCTGTATTTACTGCGAGTTTACAACCCTGATTTAACCATGCACAGCAGCCCCCTGACAAGTACATGTAAAGTTCTGACATTTGACCTGTGACCTTTACCTTTACCTGGGGGGGGGGAGTTGTCGTTGCTGAGTTGATAAGAGCACCGAACTCAAGCTCTGTGTTTCTGTTCAGCAGAGTGTGGGTTCGGGTCCCCGGCAGTGACACTTGTGTCCCTGAGCAAGACACTTAACTATAATTGCTTCTCTCCACCCAGGGGTAAATGGGTACCTGTGAGGGCAGAGATGGTTCTTTTTGTTGGCTTACACAACATGTAGCTTATAATGCTGAGAGCTGAAATGGTTAAAACGTATGGGAAAAGAACCTTTGCTTTCAGCGCACCCACCCTTTGGAACTCTCTTCCCGCTAGATAAGCCCGGACCTCTTCAAATCTCATCTCAAAACTCACTTGTTCACTCAATCTTTTTTGTAATATTGCATTGTTTAGTTTATTTGTTGCTTTCTATTGTTTAAATGTGTTTATTTGTTTTGTAAAGCGCATTGTGAGTACTTGCAGTACTGAAATGCGCTATATAAGCATTTCTTCTTCTTATTATTATTAAAGGAATGAAATGGCCCAGTGATCAGGGTAATAATTTTGGTGTATAAAGTGGCATATAAAACTGGATAATATATTATTATTATTATTATTACCTTAGGTCGATACGAGGAGTCCTTCATTGAGAAGAGGATGGAGCAACTACAAAGATGGATGAATAGGATGTGTGCTCATCCCGTTATCAGACAGGCAGACGTCTTCAGACATTTCCTCTCATGCACAGATGACAAGGTCAGATGCTTCGAAAAGCACGAAAATAGCTCGCTTATTTTACACATATTACTGGCCCAAATTTCATGCAATATACACTGCTTGTGACTGGTAGTTAGCTGTTGTTTACTTAGCGTAACAATTGAGTGGAGTCTTGGCCGGTAATCTGATTTTACTAAGCAAGGATTTTTTTGCCTAAGCAAAATTTTGCGCTTAAGCAGCTCTATGACATTGGGCCCTGAGCTGCTAACACCTGATTCTGCAGAAAGTTCTCGAAAATTAACCAATCTTTCTATTTTCTGATGAGCTGTAATTAAGTACCATCAGTAACTGGTTTAGTATCTTGAGTAACTGGTTTAGTATCTTCAGTAACTAGTTTATGCCTTCAGTAACCAGTTATGTACCCTCAGTAAACCAGTTTACCTTTGCTTTGTTTGTTCAGAGATGGAAACAAGGAAAGAGGAAAGCAGAAAAAGATGAGCAATGTGGAGCCGCTTTCCTTCAAGCCATACTACCCCCAGAAAAACCACTTGAAATAGCTGTGGTGTAAGTAGACATTACTTAATCCGTTACTTCAAAGTATTTGTGGTTACAGTTTTATAACGCCCCTTACAAATATTCTGCCTTTTCATTGGTTTAGAGCGCGTCACATGATATGTCTTAGTTTCACTAGCGGCGGCCGTGTGATAGTGCATCGTTTGCTGTGTGATAGTCTGACGACTATCACACAGCATGCAGTACCCAGACGTCTTTTGTAAAGACACTGGACACTATTGGTAATTTTCAAAGACCATTGTTCTCACTTAGTATATCTCAACATATGCATAAAATAATAAACCTGTGAAAATTTGAGCTCGATTGGTTGTCGGAGTTGTGAACAAGTCACCCTTGTCACACGAAGTTGTGTGCTTTCAGATGCTTGATTTCGAGACCTCAAATTCTAAACTTGAGGTCTCGAAATCAAATTCGTGTAAAATTACTTCTTTCTCGAAAACTACGTCACTTCAGAGGGAGCCGTTTCTAACAATCGTTTACACTATCAACCTCTCCCCATTTCTCGTTTCCAAGTGAGGTTTTATGCTAATAATCATTTTGAGTAATTACCAATAGTGTCCACTGCCTTTAACTCGTGCTACATGTATGGTTAAAACTACGACTCCCTCTGTGACCGAGGATTCAAGAATTTATTGTCAAGCCTTGAGATTTCGTTTTAAAGTTTGAATTTTTTGTTTTTCCCACACGCAGCGAGAAGCAGCATGATAATTTTCACAAGTTTCAGAAGAGCATGGAGACGAGTACAGCAAATGCAGTCCAAATCTACCATGACTTCTCAAAGAAACACCTGGGACGTAAGTATCTATTAATTTCTGAAATTCAAAGTTTCATCCTGCCTTAAAGGCACTGGACACTATTGGTAATTGTCAAAGACCAGTCTTCTCACTTGGTGTATCTCATCATATGCATAAAATAACAAACCTGTGAAAATTTGAGCTTAATTTTGTTGTCGGAGTTGCGAGATAATAATAAAAGAAAAAACACCCTTGTCGCACGAAGTTGTGTGCTTTCTGATGCTTGATTTCGAGACATCAAATTCTAAATCTGAGGTCTCGAAATCAAATTCGTGGAAAATTACTTCTTTCTCGAAAACTACATCACTTAAGAGGGAGCCGGTTCTCACAATGTTTTATGCTATCAACCTCTCCCCATTACTCGTCACCAAGAAAGGTTTTATTAATTATTTTGAGCAATTACCATTAGTGTCCACTGCCTTTAAAGATGAAGGTAACTCAGGGAAGCTGGAGGTAGGAATTTGGTATTCCTCTTAAAACAGTCTATTGTAGGATGGGATAAGGCTGTTGGAATGTCTCTTATGTTCACAGCAAATCAAGAGTGTATTGGTGAGAAGAAGCAGAAAGCCTGGCTTCACATTTCATTCTAATTTTCCCGGTTCAACCAAAACGAAATACCAGTTTCTTGGCAGAGTCCCTCACACTGTTTTTGCCTAGAGAGGTATTTCTTTAGTTTATAACTGATGTATTTTTGTCTTTGTTCTTTTCTCCAACAGCCTTTAAGAGGGAATACCAAAAAGTCGGTCAGGGCTTTACAGGCTTAGCGCAATCATTCGAGTTGGATACCAGACCACGTAAGTTCAGGCCTCCCCCGTCTTTTTCCAAAGTCAACTCAAAATGAACCTCAAGAAAGTTTCTGAAATTAGGGCCCTTGCATATGTCATCTCTTCTGTCTTTCATCGAGTAACATACCTCATTTTTTATTCCCTATGCAAATTTCCATCTATTAAATCAATGCAGTACCCACTGCTTAAATAAGAGAATCAATGTGTGGTGAAGAGGTTTTCAACTAGTGGTATAATCCCAACGAGGCCTGGTTCTTGATAATTTTACCGAGACGAAGTCGAGGTAAATTATAAAGAACCAGGCCTCGGCGGGTTTAAACCACTAGTTGAAAACCGATTCGACACACTTTGATTCCCATTCATAAATACCTTTTCGGTCAAAAACATCAACACTTTTTGGTCAAAAAGTAAAATAAATGCAAAAATTATAATTGTTCAATGATTTCTTTCAACACAACACCCCTCCAGCTATGAAATGGTAAAGCCCTTCGTCGCCCTAGGGTAAACAACTCCTTATGGGGGAATGCTGTGCGCGTTACACATGATGTGGCACAACCGTTTTTAGCCGTTGCCCTTGACCAATAGGAATGAAGAAACTGTCTTAAAAGATTAGGTGCAAGGTCGCGTGTCACGCCCATGAATTAACACTTTTTATTGGTCGTAAACAAAGGTTGTTACACACCCACGTGACGCGCTCTCCACCAATAGGAATAGCGAAACTGTCTGAGGTATTTATGAATATAGGATTCAAACTGCTAAACAGGCAGTCTAGATGGTTAGACACTGCTCTAGAATTTCAAAGGTCATGAGCTCAAATCCCCCAACCCCCTAGTTGCTGAACACGTAGGATGAGGTATAGTAAAGCAACAATGTACACACTGAGGCCATGAGGGTAACAATAATAATAATAATATGTAAATATGAATATTTATTATGCGCCGGTTTCCATCACACAAAATGCTCATGGCGCAAACCGGAAATTTAAAAGAAAGAGAAGATGCCTTAGATGTTCCCCTGTGTGTTGTTATGATGGTGTAACGAGCACAGTTGTGACACCAAACGCAACGTGTGCAGTTCATTGTTTTTTAAATATTGGTCAATGGATTAATGGTACCAAGAGTAGGAGGGTTAACTTCTCTCAATTTGATGGCTGGTCTTGACCATGTAGCATGGATTAATGGTACCAAAAGTACGAGGGTTAAATCCTTTCCATGTGACAACTAATCTTGGCCATGTATCATGGATTAATGGTACCAAGAGTACATAGGAGGGTTAAATCCTTTCCATGTGATGACTGATCTTGGCCATGTACCATGGATTAATGGTGCCAAGAGTAGGAGGGTTAAATCCTTTCCATGTGATAACTGATCTTGGTCATGTATCATGGATTAATGGTACCAAGAGTAGGAGGGTTAAATCCTTTCCATGTGATAACTGATCTTGGCCATGTATCATGGATTAATGGTACCAAGAGTAGGAGGGTTAAATCCTTTCCATGTGATTACTGATCTTGGCCATGTATTATTTCATTCTTCACCTCAATGCATGAACATACAGGATTGCTGGATGATGACAGGCCTCCACCAGGTACTGTAATAAACACACACACGCACATTTCACAATCTCCGCTCACTGTCCTTGTTTTCTTCCTTCGTTGTACTTTGTTATCAAGCTTTTTGTGGACCTTTCATGGATTCTTGCGGACGTTTCAGGGCTGACCAACTTAACCAAAATATTTTAAAGATGCTATGTCAGATTTTTTGCCGATTTGACCTTAAAATTTTGATTTAAAATTCAGTAGGTACTTTGATGGGGGTCGAGAAAGTTACAAGCTTTCATTCGAGCCATTGCTCGAAAAAGTCCGCCAATTATTAGTAGCAATGAAATAAAGTGCTCAAAATAAGCTATCACGTGACAAATTCTTATGTGTTTTATAAGAAACGTTTTAAATGTTTTGTCATGGATCCTGACCATTAAAAGTAAAAGTTAAACTTTCTTTTGTTAGAGCGGGTGGTAATCTTTGAAATACAAAAACAAAATTTTGTTTTAATGTTTGGGGCCAAAAATCTGACATGGCATTTTTAACCAAAATATTTTAATCTAATCAGATACAATATGCCTCTCTTAATATTTATTCATGGGTGTGTATATGTAGGTCACAATTTTAACCCAAAACGAGGCCATACATGAAGGTGCAGCCACTGCAAGTGTTGGCAGACGTGCGCCTATACATATAGCCTCATTTTGGGTAAGAAATATGACGCCATGCATGAGTATTAAGAGAGGGTTATGACTTGCATTAAAGGCACTGGACACTATTGGTAATTACTCAAAATACAATGTAGGTGTTAGTATACAAACTTACTTGGTAACGAGTAATGGAGAGCTGTTGATAGTATGAAACATTGTGAGAAACGGCTCCCTCTGAAGTAACAGAGTTATTGTTATGGAAAGGTTTGCGGTAACACCGTGAGTTGGGGTGGTTCTGAAAAGAACCGTTGGTTTCAATTCAACGTTTTAACCAGTATGTTCTGATCATTCTTTGGTAAAATTTGGACTGTTCCATTTCACGAGGCGAAGCCGAGTGAAATGGAACAGTCCAAATTTTACCTTGCAATGATCAGAGCATACTGATCGAAACGTCGAGTTGAAACCAACGGTTCTGGAACGGTTCTTTTCAGAACCACCCCCAACTCATTAGAGATAGTCATTACATGGTGTTACTGCAAAACTTTCCATATCGTATTTTCACCATGCAAAGTTTCAAATTCTCCTCATAGTTATTGTTGAGAAAGAGATAATTTTTACTCAAAAGGCATGAAGCCTTTTATTAGGCATCTGAAATCACAAACATTTGTGCAACAAGGTTTTTGGGGTTATTTATTCTCTTGCAACTTCTTTGACATTCAGTCTTAAAGGCAGTGGACACAATTGGTAACTACTCAAAATAATTATTGGCATAAAACCTTTCTTGGTGACGAGTAATAGGGAGAGGTTGATGGTACAAAACATTATGAGAAACGGCTCCCTCTGAAGTGCCATAGTTTTCGAGAAAGAAGTAATTTTCCACGAATTTGATTTCGAGACCTCGGATTTAGAACTTGAGGTCTCGAAATCAACCATCTAAACGCACACAACTTCGTGTGACAAGGGTTATTTTTCTTTCATTATTATCTCGCAACTTCGATGACCGATTGAGCTCAAATTTTCACAGATTTGTTATTTTATGCATAATGTTGAGATACACCAAGTGAGAAGACTGGTCTTTGACAATTACCAAAGGTGTCTAGTTAACACTACCATAAGGTCATGAAGGTGCGACTTAATCTACATGCAAACACCACTTTCCAACTTGCTCTGTGGTCTACTAAAAACTTGTTAACCAAGCTGTTTAAAAAACTAAAGTTTCTTTCTTTTAAGATCTGAATAATAACTTTTTAAAATGTGTTAATTTTTATAGGGAGACTGGCAATGTTAAACAGCCAATAAAGGATGATCTCAAATATATAGATATTACCGTTTTCTAATAGCTTGAGTCCATAGGAAACATAAAGAAAATTAACAAGTCTCTTACCTCACGTTAATACATGGTAAAAATGTTTTTTCTACAGAACGCTTCTAGCAAAATTTCTGAAAAACAAACCTGCGCGACAAAGGAATCGTGACGTCAGTGGCGGCTATTTGGTGTGGAAAATAGCGCCCTCAGTTTGCCAAAGCTGGAGAACTGTGTTCTCACCCAATTAGGGGAATATCGTCACTGGCGTCAAGATGTCATTGTTTAAATAGATAAGCCGTTTTTGACTCTCGGCTAAAAAAGTTATTCGTTACTGGAGTTATTCGTTTCTAAATGCAAATTTTGAGAGTAAAATGGTTGTTAACTGTATCTACAATGTCTATT
This sequence comes from Asterias rubens, assembly GCF_902459465.1. Lineage (NCBI taxonomy): Eukaryota > Metazoa > Echinodermata > Asteroidea > Forcipulatida > Asteriidae > Asterias > Asterias rubens. Next base: position 57,368 of record NW_022985696.1, read on the forward strand.
TGGCCATAAAAAGGTAATAAAGAAAATATTGAGATCCTCCTTTATCGGCTCTTTAAGCACAGTAATCTTAGTCTTTAATCTGATGGGCGCAGGTTCAAATCCACTTCCAGATACTTTTTCTTTGCTCACCTCAAAACAAAACACACTTTTCTTTGTTAATTAATAAATTATATACATCAATGCCAACAAGTTGCAGGTGTTTGAATTTGCTGTATTGTTGGTTTTGTGTGTGGTTTGGTCACATATCTGTCTCTGTTACTAAGCAGTAAGTTGCTATGGTGGGCGGGCGTAATTTCCATCCTCTTGGCACTCTGGACAAATGTTATTTAAAGGGTACTTTTTCCTAACAAAAAACACAATGTCCACAGATTTACATTAAACTTACACAGTTTGAATATCATGATAGTAGAAAGCTTCCCTTGAAATATTACTTACTGAGGTGCTGTAGTTTTTGAGGAATGAGTAAAAGTAATAATTTTCCTCTCAGTTTTAGCATGTAAAAACGTATAAACCAGTTATGCTATGGTTTTGGTATAATATCATAACTGGTTAGGGGATTTTACATGCTAAAATAATTTTTGTCTTATGAGACCAACATTATTTTGTGACTTGTTTTACTCATTTCTCAAAAACAACACAACCTTAGTTAGTAATATTTGTAGGGAAGCTTTCCACTATCATTATCTTCAAACCCTGTAAGTATAAAGCCAGTGGAGACTATTGGTAATTGTCAAAGACCAGTCTTCTCACTTGCTGTCTCTGAACATATGCATAAAATAACAAACCTGTGAAAATTTGAGCTCAATTGGTCGTCGGAGTTGCGAGATAACTATGAAAGAAAAAAACACCCTTGTCACACGAAGTTGTGTGCTTTCAGATGCTTGATTTCGAGACCTCAAGTTCTAAACTTGAGGTCTCGAAATCAAATTCGTGTAAAATTACTTCTTTCTCCAAAACTACGTCACTTCAGAGGGAGCCGTTTCTCACAATGTTTTATACTATCAAGCTCTCCCCATTACTCTTTACCAAGTAAGGTTTTGTGCCAATAATTACTTTGAGTAATTACCAATAGTGTCCACTGCCTTAAATCTGTGGACATTTTGAAAAAGTACCGAATCCTTTAAAAGACAAGAAAGGCCTTAATTATGTGCATGCACATACAAATTAGGTTAGCCCTTGAACTTCATAAAGTTGTTGTATGTATTGGTTTTTTTTGTTCTGCGCCTCGGAATAGGGTCTTGTACACTAGATAGATGGCGCATTATAAATGCATTATTATTATTATTATTATTAAAGTTATAACTTTTTTCACCAAGGGTTAAATGTCATGTGTGGAGGGGCTTATAGACACTGTATTTTTTTATTTTATATTTTTTATTTTATGCAAGTCGCCAGACACACGAGGCCTGAAGGCCACTTCAAGGTGTGGGCTACAATTTTTTTTTTTCCAGAGGCTGTTGCCACCTACTCCTAGTGCTGTAACAGGGTTACCCCCTTTTACAGTCCATACGGATGTAGGCTTGGGTATCAACAATTCGAAGCCTGGCCGGTAGAGCAGAAAGCACTACCTCCCCAATTGTATTGAGGTTTTAGGACCCAGGGCCCGGTTTCATTAAGCTTTTACATAAGCAGAAAATACTGCTTGACAATTTTTTTGCTAAGCAACAATTGAGTGGGGCACCAGTCACAACGACATCTGTAGCCTTGTTTTCTGTAAAGCAATACTTTTCTGTGCTTACCGGTTTTATGAAATTCTGCCCTGATTGCATGGCACTGACCAAGGCTTATTTTTTATTACACAAATTATTTGTTTGGAAAATAATCCAACATGTTTTTAATTGTTTTGTTCTGTCTTTGCTTATTTTAACTCATACCTTTGGTTTTCTGAACCATCTGATCCGTTTTAATCATAATGTAGAAATATACAATAAATCTAACCTCTAATGTAACTTTGAAATTTCAAATTTCTTTACAAAATGTGGTAGCGTTTTTAAAGGCAGTGGACACTATTGGTAATTACTCAAAATAATTATTAGCATAAAACCTTACTTGGTGACGAGTAATGGGGAGAGGTTGGTAGCATAAAACATTGTGAGAAACGGCTCCCTCTGAGGTGACGTAGTTTTCGAGAAATCAGTAATTTTCATCTAATTTGATTTCGAGACCTCGGATTTAGAACTTGAGGTCTCGAACACAACTTTTTGTGACAAAGATATTTTTTCTTCTCATTATTATCTCGCAACTTCCACGACCGATTGAGCTCAAATTTTCACGGGTTTCTTGTTTTATGTATATGTTGCGATACACCCAGTGAGAAGACTGGTCTTTGACAATTACCAATAGTGTCTACTGTCTTCAAGAGTGATTACCAAACCATACCTTCCCTTTCCATCAAACTCTTTTTTTTTTCTCTTTTTTATCCCAATCATTTCCGTTTGTTCTTCAGTCTCCTTGAAGCTTACCGACGCTATGATGCACACAGGGAAGACGTACGATGAGATTGGTAACCTATTTTCAGAGCAGCCGAAATACGACGGCCATCCTCTTGAAGACTTTCTTCGAGAATACTCCGGGCTTCTAACCACATTTCCTGACATGATCAACTTCCATAAGGTAATCCAGCCAGAGGACAGTCTTAGGCCGTGTCCGAAACGATGACTTCGGCTACAGCTACGTCTAGATCAGCGCGTCTAGCAGTGTTGAAGAATAGGCAGACGCGCGCGATCTAGCCGTAGCTGTAGCCGAAGTCGCCGTTTTGGACACGGCCTTATTTGTATTATATTATATTCATGGTTTATTTATTAAAACACTGCAATACAGCGGCTAAAAAGCCGAAATGCACAATTTACAAAATAGTCATTAAAAAGATTACTATTATATTAAAAGACAGTGGACGTTATTGGTAATTGTCAAAGACTAGCCTTCACAGTTTGTGTATCTCAACATATGCATAAAATAAACCTGTGAAAATTTGAGCTCAATTGGTCATCGAACTTGCGAGATAATAATGAAAGAAAAAAACACCCTTGTCACACAAAGTTGTGTGCGTTTAGATGGTTGATTTCGAGACCTCAAGTTCTAAATCTGAGGTCTCGAAATCAAATTCGTGTCAAATTAGTTCTTTCGCGAAAACTATGGCACTTCAGAGGGAGCCGTTTCTCACAATGTTTTATGCTATCAACCTCTCCCCATTACTTGTTACCAATTAAGGTTTTATTCTAATAATTATTTTGAGTAATTACCAATAGTGTCCACTGCCTTTAAAAAAAAAAGGGATTCAAGGATTCTTTTCCATTCATTGAGAAACATTTGAGATATTAACCATGAGAGATCAGCCATATTGAAGCAAAGTATTTTGGCTGAAAAGGAGACTCATTACTGAAAAGCTTCTCTGAAGAATATCTGAGTTTGGCCAAAAATAAATTGAATAGGATACATTCATGACATGGAGATAACGGGTATCTGTTATTAGTCAAAATGCATGTGTCTTTTTAGCCTCTTTCTAAAGCATTCCTGTTACAAACTCCAACCTGCAGCTTTTTAAATTCAGTTAATTTTTTTATCTTTTTGGTTTACCATGTGCTTCTGTTAATGTAAAGTGCTGGCTGATTGTTTGTTTTATTGATTGTTTGTAATACTTGCTCATTATCTATTGTGTGTTTTAATTGTTTAACCTTTAGCTCTTTTTAATGAAATTTTTATACTGTACATGTTCTAGTGCGATTCAACCATATTGGTTGTCCTTACTGTTCATTTCTTTTTAATATTTTTATGAAATAAACCAATGAATATAATGTAATATTTTAGAAACTTTTTGTAGTTTTGTATCTTTGTATTACTTTGGGCGCCATTGGTTTTTCTTACATGTGGAGTCTGTAAGGTCGGCGGCACCTTAGCACTTAGACTTGGAAGCTTTTATAAAGGTTTATTATTATTTTATTACTTTTATTAGTAGTTACCTGTCAGCAGGTATCATAAAAAAGAGAACATTTTTGTGTTCATCCATATGACAAACACCTAAGTCTAGTTATTGTTCTTACTCTTCTTCATAGCACACCATCTCAACAGTGAAAGATTGTCAGAAGCAGAGAGAAGACCAGAAGATGGACTATGAGGAGGCGGAGACTGTCAAGAGGAGGGCGGATGTTGTGTCTTACGCAATGATGTGTAAGTCTTGAGAAATAATATTTGATAAGCAAATTTTACATATTGCACCCCTCCAACGAATATAGAACTCAGGCAGCTCGTCTAGTTTTTCGCACAAAGAAATCAGATCACATCACTCCTGTTCTGCGCTCCTTACACTGGCTCCCTGTATCTCAATTTAAAGTTCTCACTCTTGCCTACAAAGTTAAACATGGTCTAGCCCCTAAATATATCTCAGAATTACTTAGTATCAAAAAGCAACCTACAACTTGTGTTCTCCGATCATCTACCGCCCACCTAGAATTCAACTCTGGTCCTTTCCCCCGCACATGCTATGTAAAACGCTGTAAGATTTAGTAATTGTGTTTGAGCTGTGAGATGTAGCAACTGCGTTTGCGCTGTGAGATTAAGTAATTGTGTTTGAGCTGTGAGATTTAGCAATTGTGTTTGAGCTGTGAGATTTTATAATGATAGGTTTATGATGCAATTTTTGAGCTAGCTAGTTTGAGCAGTGAGATTTGAACTGTGAGGTTTGATTTTTAATTTTGTCTTTCATGGTTGTGTCTTTCAGCGGAAATAAACCACTTTCACACAGAGAGGGTACAGGACTTCAAAGCCATGATGCAGGCTTACCTCGGTGCACAAATCACCTTCTATCAAACAATCACCGGGAAACTACAAGAGGCCATGGAAAAGTACAATGAAATATAGCCAACCATGTTTTATCCCAAAATGTAATGGGCCCTGTCACGCGAGGCAACTTTTACAGGCAACTTGGAGGCAACCAACTGCAGTGTATGCTGCCGGACTACTTCGACAGCACATGAGTAACAACTTTCTAAAGGCAGTGGACACTAATGGTAATGTAATTGTCAAAGACTAGCCTTGGTGTACATGTATCTCAACAAATGCATAAAATAACAAACCTGTGAAAATTTGAGCTCAATCGGTCATCAAACTTGCGCGATAATAATAAAAGAAAAAACACCCTTGTCACACAAAGTTGTCTGCATTTAGATTGTTGATTTCGAGACCTCAAGTTCTAAGTCTGAGGTCCCGAAATTAAATTTGTGGAAAATTAATCCATTCTCGAAAAATATGGCTCTTCAGAGGGGGCCGTGTCTCACAATGTTTTATAACATCAACCTCTCCCCATTACTTGTCAACAAGAAAGGTTTTATGCTAATCATTACTTTGAGTAATTACCCATAGTGTCCACTGCCTTTAAAAAAAACCAAGAAAATTGTGTGAAAATTGAAATATAATGGCCTTTACTCCTTAGAGGTTGCCTGGAACTGGTTGCCTGTAATTTGCCTCGTGTGACATGGGCCTTAAGTTTCTTCCTTTGTTTTAAAAACACTCTTTATATGTTGACTGTTGGGGAAATATTTTGTGTAAACAAATCTTTGTATGCCTTCCTGTAGGTGGTAATGCTGGATATAGTGATTTTTTCAAAAGGGCCGGACTATTTTGGTTGTTCAGTGTCGGTGTGACCACTCTGTGTACGGGGTCTACATGTAGCTCAAACTCAAGCCCCTGGCTTTGAGTGTTGCACAGTATAAAGCCTGGGCGACTTGTGTCGCTAGTGTCTTAGTCACAACTATTGATTGCTTAGTCAAGTCCTGACTACCGTTTTTGGTTAACATTTAACCGTATGATACACCATGGCTACTATCAACTGTGTCGTTATTACTTATTATTCTCAAAGATTGTGGCAATTGCAAGATGTCTATAGCCATCATTACAGGCTTGTTTTTGAAACTGTGTCTTTGGCTTATGGCTAACACTTCTTTCGAAGCCATATCATTAGAGCACATTTTAAAGAAACATGTAACTGCCATAGCCTACATGTAAGCCAGAGCCTCTGTTAAAGCCAAAGTCATTTGTTGCCGTAGGCAACGTCGCTGCTAGGGGTAGCCCATCATGTAGATTAAGTCTTGTTACTAAACCCTGGTAGGGCTGTATTGAAAAACAACTTCATACTCGTAGAGCCGCTTAGGCACAAAAAATAGCTACGCACATCAAAAACATGCTTACCAGAGTATTAAGGCTACCAGCCATAATAACATTTCACATGTACAATCTTTGACTGGTATCTTGCTCATTTTTGATTAGTAACATTTAATGGTTAAAGGCAGTGGACACTATTGGTAATTACACAGCATAATTATTAGCAATAAAACCTTTCTTGGTAATGAGTACTGTGGAGAGGTTGATAGTATAAAACATTGTGAGAAACGGCTCCCTTTGAAGTAATGTAGTTTTCGAGAAAGAAGTAATTTCCACAAATTTGATTTCGCAAACCTCGGAATTAGATTTTGAGGTCGCGAAAACAAACATCTGAAAGCACACAACTTTGCGAGTAAAGGCTTTTTTTTCTTTTCATTATGGTCTCGCAACTTCAACAACCAATTGAGCTCAAATTTTCACAGGTTTGTTATTTTATGCATACATGTATATGTTGAGATACACAAACTGTGAAGACTAGTCTTTGACAAATACCAATAGTGTCCAGCGTCTCTACACAACCCTCTGAAATTAGGCCGACACCTGAAATTCCATGGAGGCTATGACGCCTGCTGCCCTCTGGGCTTGGCCTTGTTGCCCCTTCAGAAGCCTTGGTGCCCCTTCAGAATTGCCTTGGTGCCCCCACAGACTTTAAGATTTTGTAATGGAAGTGCCCTTTGCAAAATTAAATGGCCTTGCCCTCTCGAATGATAAAATTCCAGACATGGGTTTAGTGGAAGTTGGTTTGGTTTGAGCGTTTGCTTACATTTTGTCCGTTTTTGTCGTTTGTGCACATTATGTAATGCTAGTATTCTTCAATGTTTTAATAGACAAATTTATTATGTCAATCATTTTTTTTTGTGGGAAAACATTACAATTGTCTCGCTATTCATTGGTTCACTTTAATTTCTATATGTTAATATGAGAAAAATTGATATTTTTTAATATAGTAATTTTTTTATTTAAAAATTGAAAATAATGATTAAAAAAACTTTACTGGCAGTGACGACAGTCGTACCCAGGTGTACAGTGTTAATATTAATACATATTAATCCAAAGTCATATTTAGACAGTTGTAGAATATATAATTATTCATAAATACCCCAGACAGATCAGGCCGTCGGATTGGTTGAAAGGGGGTCACATGACTTTGTTTACCTTGTATTAAACGTCTGATAAATACATAACTGGAGCTGTTTTTGACCCACCTCAATTTAATTACTCTGCTTACCACAAGCAAAGAGTCGGTGCTTGCGGAAGCAGGGAATTTTGCTGTCAGTTTATCAGTTGCAGAAGTGGGATCCTACTGTCAGTTTATTGGTTACAGAGGTGGGATCCTACTGTCATGTTATCGGTCACAGAGGTGCAATCCTACTGTCAGTTTATTGGTTGCAGAGTTGGGATCCTACTGTCAGTTTATTGGTTGCAGAGTTGGGATCCTACTGTCAGTTTATAGGTTGCAGAGTTGGGATCCTAGAGTAATTTTATTGGTTGCAGAAGTGGGATCCTACTGTCATGTTATCGGTCACAGAGGTGCGATCCTACTGTCAGTTTATTGGTTGCAGAGTTGGGATCCTACTGTCATTTAATGGTTGCAGAGTTGGGATCCTACTGTCATTTAATGGTTGCAGAGGTGGGATCCTACTGTCAGTTTATTGGTTGCAGAGGTGGGATCCTACTGTCAGTTTATTGGTTACAGAGTTGGGATCCTACTGTCAGTTTATTGGTTACAGAGGTGGGATCCTACTGTCATGTTATCGGTTGCAGAGTTGGGATCCTACTGTCAGTTTATTGGTTGCAGAGTTGGGATCCTACTGTCAGTTTATTGGTTGCAGAGTTGGGATCCTAGAGTAATTTTATTGGTTGCAGAAGTGGGATCCTACTGTCAGCTTATCAATTGCAGAGTTTGGATCCTACTGTCAGATTTTAGGTTGCAGAGTTGGGATTCTACTGTCATTTAATTGGTTGCAGAGTTGGGATGCTTCTTTCATTTTATTGGTTGTAGAAGCTGGATGCTACTGTAATTTTATCGGTCGCAGAGGTGTGATCCTATTGTCATTTTAACAGTTGCAGAGTTGGGATCCTACTGTCAGTTTATTGGTTGCAGAGTTGGGGTCCTACCGCCAGATCGGTTGCAGAGGTGCTATCACACTCTTATTTTATTAGTTGCAGAAGTGGGGTCCTATTGTCATTTATTGGTTGCAGAGGTGGGATGCTTCTGTCATTTTATTGGTTGCAGAAGTGGGTCATACATCCAGCTTATGATTGAAGTAGTTCATACAAGTTGAATTCAATCACTTTGAAAGGCTTTAAATTTTCTCAATTTGCCAAAACAAAATAAGAAATATAATATGTGATGGGAACAATTTTTTTCAATATTTCATTCTGAAATATTTCTCAGGAACATTGGTACTGGTAATGGGCAAATCAAATGTAAGTTGTAACATTTTGGAAACTTTGCTAAGGTATTTTTATATTCATTGTTGTATAACACCCAAGTACATGTACATGTGCAGTAGATCCTTTGCATTTGAGTTGAGGATCGTAGGTCACACGGCTTTAATTAATCAAACCATAAAATCCTTCATCATAAATCGTTCATTTTGCCTCCAAGTCGCCTCATGTTAAGGCCCTTTAGACTTGAAAGTACAATTTGTTTGTGCTTTTTTAAAAGGTTGGAATCTTTAAGTGAAACTTTACATTATGCATCAAGAGTTGTATTTTGCATGTGGCTTCATTACTCCAGTTCGTACTACCGGTTGGAAATAAAGTTTTGTTTCTTGTGCATGTAAAAAAAAACATTTTTTTTTTGTGAAAGCCTTTTTTTTAATTCAGTTGCTTATAAAAGGGGTTATTGATGTTTATGACATGTATGTACAAAATCGTGTATTTATGTTTATAAATTTAAATTCTAAAATTATTAATAGTTCATCAGGTGCTAGTCTAGTGGGTTTTATTAAAGGAACATGTCGCCTTCGATGGGACGTGTTGGTCTTTGAAAAGCATTTGAAACCGTTTGTTATGAAATGCATAATGGTCAGAAAGGTATTTTAAAAGTAGAATATAATGATCCACAAAAGTGTCACTAGAAATTGCAGTTTTCTTTGTTTCGTCGCTAACTAACACGATTGACTCCACAAAATGGCCGACTGGGTTTCTTCCATAGAAATATAACCCGGAGAGCGCTGAGCTCGACCACCCTCTGTGTCGTCTGTGGACGCGGCGTATCAATAGCGCGCAATACGCGCTGTGGCAAAATTATCATCGTGTGACACGCGCGTATGGCAAAATGGCAAGATGTCAGCGCACATAGACCATTTCTAGTGTTTTCATTGGTCAATGATGATGTCATTGTATGGCAAAATTGTATGGCAAAATATTTTGCCATACACGCGTTACGAAAATGGCGTGTGCGCGTCCATAAAAATGGTCTCACAACGAAACCGCACGCACAATGAGACACTCAGCGTTCTCCGGGTTCTATTTCTATGGTTTTTTCATAAGGTAAAAGGAAAATGTTTGTGTGGATCGTTAAATGCTACTTTTAAATTACTATCTTACCATTACAAATGGTTCAAACGCTTTTCAAAGACCAACTCGACCGATATAACAGGTTCCTTTGAAGTCAGATCACAGGCCGGTAAAAATCTTTCAAAAAGTTGCTGTTTGGCATTGCTCCTCATCGTATCCTTTTCAACAGTTGTTCATGACACTAATATTGGTAATTACTCAGAATAATTATTAGCATAAAAACTTACTTGGTAACGAGTAATGAAGAGCAGTTGATAGTTTAAAGCGTTGTGAGAAACGGCTCTCTACTGAGGTAACATAGTTATGGGGAAAGGTGTACTTTCACATTCAAAGGCTTCAAGCCTTAAGTCTTTTATAACATTTTTAGGCCTCTGAAACTACACAAACTTTTGCAACAAGTTTTATTTTCCCTTTGTTTTGCTCTTGCAACTTTGATGCCCAATAATTGAGTTCAAATTCTCACAGGTTTGTTATTTTGTGCACATGTTGAGATATACCAAGTGATTTTTTGACAATTTCCAAAGGCGAAGTCGACCTGGTACTCAAATACGCTGTATTTTTCTCCAAATGAAAAGTCATGCTCTTTGATCTATTTTTGTAGCACTGAAGCTCCTGTTCACCATAGCTCCTTGGAATCTTTTACTCTAGGGGTTACCAAAAGGTGGAAATGCCATCATTTCAATAGGACCTGGGGTCGCTTTCACAAAGATTTCCTAGTAGATATTAAAAACTTAAAGACATTGGACACTATTGGTAATTGTCAAAGACTAGCATTCACAGTTGGTGTATCTCAACATATGCATAAAATAACAAACCTGTGAAAATTTGAGCTCAATTGGTCATCGAAGTTGCGAGATATTAATAGCAAAAGAAAAAAACACCCTTGTCACACAAAATTGTGTGCTTTCAGATGTGGGATTTAGAGAACTCAAACTCTAAATCTGAGGTCTCGAAATCAAAAACGTTGAAAATTACTTCTTTCTCGAAAATTACAACACTTCAGAGGGAGCTGTTTCTCACAATGTTTTATATTATCAACCTCTCTCCATTACTCGTTAGCAAGAAAGGTTTTATGATAATAATTATTTTGAGTAATTACCAATAGTGTCCACTGCCTTTAAGGCTAGGCCTTAACGAGTAACTCGTCCTTACTAGAGATAACACTAGTCTTAACTCTTTGTGAAATCCACCCAGGGGTCGATTAAGAAATACAACTAGTCCTAACTTAGGACTTGTCTTAGGAGATATTAAACATACATGTATGCAAGTCCAAAGTTATGACAAATAACTTGTCCTAACTCGAGATATATGTAAGACTAGTCTTTACTCTTTGTGAAATACACCCCTGGATCACAGTTTCAGTTTTTGTTTTTTGCGATTCTCGTCGCTAAATTTGGCAACATCTGAAGCTGTTTCCCTGTGATGGTAGTATCGTAATAACAAACTATTCCACTTCCGCTCAACTCATTAGACCGCTTATAGAGGTTTGCGGTTACACAATGTGAATAAATCTTTTTTTGAGTAGTATAACCAAATGTTAATATTCCCATGGCGAAACTCAGAAAATCTTTGTTGGAGCTTTTCCTTAATGACCATGGAATAAATCGGAACTTTTTGTTATTTCAAAGTTTACTAGTTTTTCTTCGTTTAATGATCCAAACGCTCACAAAATGTATAAAACTCAAATGTTATATATAAAAAAACGAAAGAAACTGCCCAGAAGACACCAATTATTTTATTTTTAAGGTGGTTTGTCGAGATCATGTAGCTTTTCACTGTTTGTTACCATTTATATTATAGTTAACAATTTAAAAATTCTTACATGAGTGGTGTATAATATTAGGTTCAATATCACATGTAAAATACTATTGGTTTGTTCTCAATCTGGGCCTATTATTAGCCCGTGCGCATTGGTACATATGCGCATTGGCACCCAAAATTGAAGTCCCATCATGAACCAGCGTCATCACTATGTGAATCTTTCATTAAAATCGGACCTTAGTTTGCCTATGACAAACACGATTTGGTATTCAACTAGTTTGGTTAAGAGCAGTTACATTTGGTGAAAATATTTGTATGGTATACAGTTAACCCTCCTACTGTCTGACCATTCATTATTATCCACTGGTTTGCGAATGATAAATGCACCATGCCATTCAACAAATGTGCATGCATCTGTATGGTACACAGTCAACCCTCCTACTGTCTGGCCATTCAATATTTTTCACTATGGTAATGAATGATAGATGCACTATACCAGCCCACTATACATGTATGTTATAATTATGTGCATGCATCTGCACAGTACACAGTCAACCCTCCTACTGCTTGATCATTTGTTATCATCCACTATGGTTTTGAAAGATAGATTACTATGCCACCATCTTTTGGTGAATGTATATGCACGGTACAATCAACCCTCCTACTGGATGACCGTTCAAGTTTTGGAAGATGCACTATGCCAGCTCAAAATGTCAAATGCCCGAAAAAGAAATAAACCTTTAAGGAAAGGTACACGTTTGGTAATTACTCAAAACAAATATTCACTTAAAAACTGACTTGGTAATGAGCATTGGAGAGCTGTTGATAGTATAAATCATTGTGGGAAACGGCTCCCTCTGAAGTAGCATAGATTTTGAGAAAGAGGTAATTTCTCACTAAAATAATAAAAGACTTCTAGCCAAAAGTCTTTTATTCCTATCTGAAAGCCCACAAATTCATCTAACAAGGGTGTTTTTTCTCTCATCATTTTCTCGCAACTTCTATGACCAATTTAGCTCAAATTTTTTCGGCTCTCAATTTTCTCAAAGACTGGTGGTCTTTGAGAATTACCTAACGTGTACCTTCCCTTTAACTATAAAGCCACACCCCTTCCCTCTTTCTTTTGTTATGCAAATTCAATATTATCCACCAATTATCATTTTACATCTGTATCCCAACAATTTAATTTTTTTTTAAATTATAAAACAAACATTAATTTATACTAGGTGGCATGGAAGAGTGGTTGTTTTTTATTTATATAGCAATAAAGGTACGTATATATTTAAAATTAAACTAGAATATTAATATTGTTCAACTGTAAATTGCTCTTTGGTAGTTCCTGATCTGTTAGAAATAATTTTTATTTTCGAAAAATTATCTTTATTAACAGACTGTTTGAGCGAAGATGTGTATGATTTTTATGGCATGATGATAAATAAATTTCAGAATAATTGTACATGATGTTTGAGTGAAGATTTGTGTCATTCTGGCATTCTAGACTCAATCAGCCGAAACATGTGACTTTCATTATTAGTCTCTTGACGATGACTAGAGCAAGCTAGTCTGAAGATTGAGATCAATTAAAAAAAAAAACTCCTTCCGCGGAAGTGAAGTAAATAACAATCCTCTTAAAGCTAGAAGCCGATTTTTAAACCTTCCGCCCAGTTTTAGTACAATATAGTTTCAAAGCAGGGCAGTTTTTTTTAGAACTGCAAACCATACAGCAAGACAAGAAGAACAAAGTCAATTTAGTTTTTAAAACGAATGCTTTGTGGAATCAGCAGTTATCAGCCATGACACTTGTGTCCTTTCGCAAGACACTTAATCATAGCTTCGTCCTTTGAATGGGACATAATAAGCGGTTGGGTCTTTTACGTGCCTTGGTAGCTTTTTTAGCTCCAATTTGGGCCAGTGATCAACTGATATTGGTCCAGGCTTGCGGATAAAGACATAGAACCAGTCTAGTAATAACACACAGCAATAGTCAGAAATGTTTCTTACTTGTCCACATTTAATGCGTTGCTTTTTATAAAAGTTTGGAATAAAATATACATTTGTTTCTACATAAATGGTTGATATTACACATAACTGCAATACTTTTAATGTACAATTAATGGAACATAAAGTTTGTACGGGAAATTGTTACATAATAATGACAACAAATTTTGGTTTAAACAAAGGAACATTTACTAGATCAGGATTGGAACCAATGACCTTGGGTTTATACGGGCGCTCTCCCAACTGAGCTATATCTAGCCCTTTGTTGGCTTCCCCCTGTAATGTTAACATCTTTATTCGGGGGTGCCGGTCAGAAGCCATGCAACCTGTGTTCCCTAAAGCCAGGGATTACACCCAAATTTGTGGTAGAACCTGGGAAACGGCTTTTACATCAAATATCAAGTAATAAATAACAAGGGAGACTGACGTGATGCGTTTTAAATTATTAACCAAGTTTACCAAAGCGGGATTTGAACAAAAACATTAGATAAACCTGCCAACGCCCTTTTTTCCGTGTTTTTTTTTCAGCAACTACACCCTCTATTCAAGCACATTACACCACCTTTTCTTCACTTTCTTGATACTTTTCCCTATAAATTACATTATCTACTCAGCGGCAGTAGAATAAAGCAAGACAGTTCTCTAAGAACAACTCTACCTGGCAAGTAGATACACACATGGTGTTACCGCAAACCACATATACATTGAACCAAGTGCAATCATACAAATTAAGGCCTCGAAATAACCACAGCACCCAAAGTGGTGCCTGCTGCAAAGGTTGTTCTTGCCCCTTAAAGCCATTGGACCCTTTCGGTTCAGAAAAAAAAATAAAAGTTCACAGATTTACAAATAACTTACAGGGTTTACAGAAGGCAATGGTGAAAGACTTCTCTTGAAATATTATTCCATGAAATGCTTTACTTTTTCAAAAAACAGCAAAACAATATAAATTCTCGTTAACGAGAATCACGGATTTATTTTAAACACATGTCATGACACGGCGAAACGCGCAAAAACAAGAGTGGTTTTTCCGTTGTTTTCTCCCGACTCCGATGACCGATTAAGCCCAAATTTTCACAGGTTTGTTATTTGATGTAGAAGTTGTGATACACGAAGTGTGGGCCTTGGACAACACTGTTTACCGAAAGGGTCCAATGGCTTTAACAGACAGAATATGCTGTGCAGCACCCAAAGTGGTGCCTGCTGCAAAGGTTGTCCTTGCCCCTTAAAAGAGCGAAGTTAAGTCCAGGCCTCGAAATCACCCAGGGCACCCACAGCATTGGCCGTGGTGCCCTATACTTTTGCTGAGGTGCCCTTTACATTTTCCTCATAAAAGTGCCCCGTATCAATTGCTGTGCCCCTCCCAGAGCGAAGTTCAAGGCCTACAAGTCATAATGAATTATTCATTATTCATCATGTATTATTCATGATCTAGTGACTCCTGTTCAAGTCCTACATGTACAAGTCATTATGAATTATTCATGTAAACAGTCATCAAGAATTATTCATTATCTAGTGACTCTCGTCATTAGGAAATAGGCAAGGATGAATATTGCGACGATGATTGCGATCAGGTAACACATAAGCCGACGATTATGACGACCAGAGGAGAGCATTCCATCGAAGCGTTTGATTGTCCCTCCGAGAAGACCAGCCGAGCTGTCAAAATCTCCATCCTGGAAAAACAACAGAAAACTGTTTTTGGATTTACTCTTATTAAAGGCACTTGTCACTTTTGGTAATTACTCAAAATAACTGTTCGCATAAATTCTTCTTTGGTAACAAGCAATGGAGAGCTGTTGATAGTATAAAACATTGTGAGAAACGGCTCCCTCTGAACGTAGTTTTTGAGAAAGAAATAGTTCCTCACTAAAATATCTGACTTGAATTTGAGACCTCAACTGAGGTCTTGAATTTAAGGCGTCTGAAAGCACACAACTTCTGCGACATCTTCTGTAGGCGCTTTGTAACCTTAGGAGAAAGGGGCCTCATATAAATGCTTATACGTATGTATGTATGTATGATTTGCACTTAAAGACAGAGTGAGGACACTGGCCTTCAACATTGCCAATATACCCCGACTAGGCCCTATAATCTTGCATTTGCGTATTAAAAAGGAAACATTTTGGAAAAGTACACAACCATAAAATTAGTAATTTAAAAGTAAATAGTTTCCTATGCACTCACCATTCCCTCTAGGTATCTGTTCTGGTCCCTCGTTTCTCCCTCTATGTCTAACGCTAGCTGCACATAAAAAAAAATACGAGAAAAGATGTATCAGCTTTGTTAACATTTATTGTTATGAGAGATCGCCCAATATCACAATGCGGCGGCTGGCTGGACGGCCACTTAAAGGCAGTGGACACTATTGGTAATTACTCAAAATAATTATTAACATAAAGCCTTTCTTGGTGACGAATTATGGGGAGAGATTGATGGTATAAAACATTGTGAGAAACGACTCCCTCTGAAGTGATGTAGTTTTCGAGAAAGAAGTAATTTTCGATGAATGCGATTTCGAGACCTCATATTTAGAACTTGAGGTCATGAAATATCTGAAAGCACACAACTTTGTGTGAACAGGTCGGTTTTTTTTCATTGTTATCTCGCAACTTCGACGACTAATCGAGCTCAAGTTTATCACAGGTTTGTTATGTTAAATGCATATGATGAGATACACCAAGTGAGAAGACTGAATCTCCACATAGTCCTAGCAGTAGGTCTGAAATATTTTTTACCGATTTCAGAGTTGAGACTTTTGAAGAGAGTCCATCTTGGAGTCGGTTGTTTTCTGCTTCTAACATATCCTCTGTTCCTGAGGCCCCGCCTCGCCCTGCAACAACAAACAACAAAGGAATAATAATAATACTATGGGTACGTTCAATCAGCTTCACTGGGTCTACACCGCGGTGCCCACGCGGGTGAGCCCCTGACAAGAGCTAACCAAACGAACACACTCGCCCTCTTGTGGTGACGGCATGCACCTCAGGTCAACCCCAAGCAGCCCACTCCACAAGCAGGGCACTGGGGGCTGACCCAGGTGAGCCCGTCAAAGCTATTCGAACGTACTGGCGCAGACCGGGGTCGACCCAGGGAAGCTTAACGAACGCACCCATAAAGTGGCTTCTCATAGCGCATATCCGTCACTCAGTGATGATCGAAACGCTTTCAACATTCAGTATTTTGCTGCAAGGTATGTGGGACTCGAAGTCTGAATTATATGAGACTTCCTCCTTTTTTTAACATATAATGGTCTACACCTCATAGAACTATGAGGTTTGTTCCGCCATTGGGAGGAGGGTTACGTTATCGCAACTAACTATCGCAACTATGCAAAATGTGTAATCACTTTTTCACTATTTTTTCGCGACCAAGATGGCCAATTGACCTCAAACTTCTACAGGTTTGTCAGTTTATGAATATGGTGGAAAGTCCTTAAAACTGCCAGCAACTGTTTTGTAAGCAAAAGCAATTATGTCACAGTAATGTTCCTCTAAATGAAGGAACATTCCAGAATTGGTTTTGCTAGCAAAACAGTAGTTGCGATAATAACGTAACCCTCCTGCCGACAGCGGAGCTTGAGGGTTATGAAGCATACTCAAGTGATAGTTCAAGAACAATTCGTTACGGAGACCGTGCTTTCGCCAAAGCTGCTCCTGCCCTATGGAATAAGCTCCCAGTCTCACTTCGCCAAACAACATCACTCAACAACTTTAAGAGGGAACTTAAAACACACTTGTTCACTTAGACTTTCATTGGGTTTCATTATGTTTTGTTTATTCTTCATTTTCTATTGTATAGTGTTTTCATTTTGTGTAAGCGCCTTGATCGGTTTTCTGGAAAAGTGCACATTATAAATTTATATTATTATAGTTGCGTTAACAGTTGCTGGCAGTGTAAGCACTTATGAACAGAAATATTTCAAGGCATGTTTTCTACTATTCAGTATGTTTGATGAGTATCATCATCATCATTAGTTAGATTAAACTTCTAAAGGCCGAGTCACACTGCAGCGATAACGATAACGATCAAGACGCAAAGAGAACGCATTCTAGTATTGGTTGAATTGCTCCACGCAGAATACGCACACACTCATTCAACCAATGCGGACTGCAGTCTCTTTGAGTCGTTATCGTTCTTGTTCTCATTATCGCTGCAGTGGGACCGGGCCATTAGACTGTTTAAATGTAGGTAGGTCTAAATCTTGAGTGTGATCT
Source organism: Asterias rubens (assembly GCF_902459465.1). Taxonomy (NCBI): domain Eukaryota; kingdom Metazoa; phylum Echinodermata; class Asteroidea; order Forcipulatida; family Asteriidae; genus Asterias; species Asterias rubens. The sequence goes on from NW_022985696.1 coordinate 75,028, forward strand.
TCACAATTTTTGTTTATTACCAATTCTGTAAGTGTAACGTTCCTTTTATATGAAAAGTTTTAATATATTATAAGTTTAAAAAGTTATGTTTTTTATTTACAGACAGAAGACTGTGTATGATTACTGTAATGTGACACAAAATCACACTGTTTATTTTATAAAAAAAAGTAATAGCGCAACTGGTCAATATCATTTTGTACGCTTAATTTATTTTAAAACCTGAAAGTTAAACTAAAGACCAAGTCAAAGAGGACAAGTTTTAAGATGTTCAAGATTTCACCTTTGAACTTAGTGCTGTTATCAAAAATGAACTGCAGTTCTAACTCAATACAAACAAACCTTTACAAACACAAAATCGCTAAAAATGAGTAAAAAATTACCGTTTCGTGTCCTTCCACCCAAATCCATTTTTAGTTGACTGTGGTGCTGACGACGTGGTGTTTTTCCCAGTCAGACAACTACATTACACCAAAAGGGGAAACTCTAATTTAATTTTAACTAGATACTTCCGTCAAATTCAACTGAGGAAAAAAACAGATATGTGTGCCACATATATTCCTTAAACCATCCAATGTCTTCTAAAATTTTATCTTTAACATGAATTTTTTTTATAGTTCAAAGTTTTTACATTATAATTTCCTAAAGTCCCTCAATTGATTACACCTTAATTAAAAGTGGAGCAACCCGCAAGGGTCTGTGTCTAGCTGGTTCCCTTCATTGAATATGAATTTGATATGATTTTCCGAGTACCAGTGCTTTGTTTACAAGTGGCTCGTCATTCACACACAATGCCACTTTCTTGCAGACGACATTTTCATGACATTTGACGAGTGAGTGCAACTAAACAAGCATGGCAGTGTATTTAACCTCTGTTCTAAAAAGGTAAGTCTGCTCCTCAACTCTGTGTTCTTGTTTGTTTAGCTTTGTGTTTCTTCGGGTGTGAGTCACAAAATAAGGAAAGTTATTCTTAAAAACCTCGTTGAAACAGACTACAGAGTGAGTGGTGAATTCAGCCTTCTGCTGCTGTGTTGAACTTTTCTCCCCAGAGCAGACCAGAGGGTTGAATATCGTTCAGGAGTGCCAGTCTGGGATGATTTTGACAGCTTTTGTCGAATGACCGAAGATGTTCAAAAAGTGTACAGTGCCCCAGTTATGGGTCTACTCTTTTTGCTCCATCATTGACAGATTTTTGCATAAATTAGAAAACGAAGAACTAGCTGGGCCACAGGCATTACAATTTCAAAACTTCAAGTCAAAACCCTAGTCAAAACCCTCAGTTAACACATAGCCCAGGTTGGACTCCACCTTTGCATACAGTGGCACTGACTGACATCCTATACCAGGGCTAGCTAGGTTAAACTAGCTCACTACTCCAAGAACTATATTCAGTTTCGTCCGGCTATCGTCTCCCGTGACGATAGCCGGACGAAACCGAAATAGTTCTAGGAGTATAAGTTCACATAGTAATTCTTGCAATGTGAGCTTTGACTTGAGTTTTGAGGTTAGGGCCTCCTACTTATAAACCTTTTTAAGAGCCTGGAATTTTATCTTTGGGAGGAGGGCAAGGCCATTTTCATCTTTGGGAGGAGGGCAAGGCCATTTTCATCTTTGGGAGGAGGAGGGCAAGGCCATTTTCATTCTGAAAAACTTTAAAGTCTATCATTTTATATGGACACATCCATGCATGAACCAACAATACAAGGGCACAGAGCACAGAGGCTATTGCCTCCATGTAAATTATAGGCCTGTTTTTTTTGTTTTTTTTTATATTTATAAATTTTGATTAATTCCTCTATTTTTATTTTTCATTTCTTTGTTTGTGTTGCGCATAAAATAGAAAGAAGCTACTGCATTATGTGCTATAATTATTTGTGGTTATTTTATTAATAATATTTAATGAAGCTCTTTCTTTTTAATCTCTGCAGCTTTAAAACGAAGGAAAGTGCATGAAAATGCTCGTCGCAATGGCCGTGTGTAGAGTCGGTCTGCAGTATAAGTGTGCTGCACTAGTCTGGTGACATCAACAAACAGGGTATTCCTACCATTGCTGCCAAAGACTTGTTCTGCACTTTTGCTGGACAATATTTATAAAAACTAAGGTCAACATGATGCATTATTTACAATTTGCCCTGCTACTTTTACTTCTGGCTGAAGTAGTGAGGGGTGGTTCAAAAGACACCCTCCCCAAATTCCCAAACAAATCTGGGACAAACACAAACAAGAATGAAGACAAGAAACCACCGATCAGCAAGACAGATGGTGGAAAGAGTGGGGGTGGAACCAAAGCCACGCCTCAAGCCACACCCCAACGAGATCTATTCATGAGAATACATGATGGCTGGAGCGCTTGCGAGCGAAGAACTTCAACATCGTGCGGATCATTTCTACAAAACATTACCTGTGTCTATATCCCTGATAATAAACAAGTTCCGATGTATTTTTGTGACTCTTTACCCTCTTTGGGGTCGACTTTCCAACAGTGCGACCACTGTTCGGAGGATTGTGTGATGACCACTTGGTCAGCGTGGACGCAATGCAGCTCAACATGTTCCCCAGCGACAAGGTACAGAACGAGACGGGTGTTGACGACTGCGAGGAACGGTGGGCAGGAGTGTGGGGAGCTGTCGGAGAGCGAACCGTGCACAGAGCTCGACGGGTGTGAGTTTGAGGTTCACCTGACGACTTACACATGGAAGATCGGGGAGTGGAGTAGCTGCAGACAGGTACAAGTTGTAATGTTTTGTTTTTAAAGATTACATAAATGCTTCTCTTCACCTAGGTGTATAGGCCTATTGGAGCCCTGATTATTGGGGAGTGGAGTATTTGCAGACACTGACAAGTTTCAGTGTTAAGATTAAAAGCTTTCACAAAATTGCTTCTCTTAACCGGGACCCTGATTGGGGAGTGCTGCAGACAGACAAAACAGTGTTTTGTTTAAAAAATTAAAAAAGCTTTAAGTTCATAATTACTAATCCCCTTTTAAGCGCTAATTTAAGCATATTGGGGTTGTACATGGGTACGCTCCCCTGGAGAATTAAGAAAGTTATAGGCATGATCTAAAAAACCTGATGAGCAGCCACGATGCCAATTGTATTTAACTGTTATTTTGTAAATTGTCATCAATATAAATGTTAATTGTATTTTTTTTTTTAAAACAGTATAATTTAACTTCCTTATCTATAGTATAAGGAAGTTAACAAAATTTTTTAAAATACTGTAACGAAGGAATATTAAACATTATAAAAACAGTATAGTTTAACTTCCTTAAGGAAGTTAACCAAATTCAAAAATAAGTACTGTAACGAAGGAATCCAAATTCCGAAAGAAAAACAAATAACAAATTAACGGTCTTGAATAAAACAAACAATAGCAAGTGGGCCCTAGAAAAGTAAGCACAAAGTGGTTTGTTTCATACAGTGGTTTAAAAGTTCGCTTTTCTGAAAGTCCCTTGCTTCGCAACCAGAATTTTTAAAAACAAAATAATTTAAATGAAATGAAATGTGCCCTATAATGAGTCATGAAAAGTGGAGAGGGGCTCCCAGGTAATTTTGTGTGTGTAATGTTGTGTCCTCGTTTGGTTTTCAAGAGTAATGAGGTTGGTCATCCAAATGTCACATTTTGAACAGCACATTGCAGATGACTCAAGTTGTGTTGCATCCATGACTCATCACTGTGATGCATACAACTTGATACACTAGGGGGGATTTCTACTTTAAAGAAACTGGACACTATTGGTAATTGTAAAAGACCAGTCTTCTCACTTGGTGTATCTTAAAAATATGCATAAAATAACAAACCTGTGAAAGTTTGAGATGAATTGGTCATCGAAGTTGCAAGATAACTTATATGAAAGAAAAAACACCCTTGTCACACAAACTTGTATGCTTTCAGAAACCTGATTTTGAGACCTCAAATTCTAAATCTGAGGTCTCAAAATCAAATTCTTTGAAAATTACGTCTTTCTCTAAAAATATGGCACTTCAGAGGGAGCCGTTTCTCACAATGTTTTATAGGCCCTACCATCAACCTATCCCCATTACTCGTCACCAAGTAAGGTTTTATGCCAATAATTATTTTGAGTAATTACCAATAGTGTCCACTGCCTTTAAGCAAACAACAGCTGAATACTAGTAACAAGCAATAATGAAACAAATTGAAATTTGGTTGGTAATCCTGTTTTTATCAAGGAAGAAATTTCATGCTAAGCAATTTTTTTCTGCTTCCAGGCTTTATGAAATTGGGCCCAGGTCTTTGACTAAAGGTGACTCATACTTTTTAAAACAATAGATTGATCCTACAGGACATCCAAATATGATAGGACGATTAGCTCTCAATCTCTCATCCTGTTACAGGAGAAGAGGCAATACCTTTGTTAGCCAGGCGGTCATTTAAAGGCTTTGGGTAATTTTTCTAAATGTCCAGGATACATTAAACTTACAGGGTTTGAAGAAAATGATAGTGGAAAGCTTCTCTTCAAATATTAATTACTGCTCGGTGCTGTAGTTTTTGACAAATGAGTAAAACAGTGTCATGAAAGTACGTTTGTAAATGATTAAAAAATAATATTCGTCTCATGAGACGAAAATTATTTTCATGACATTGTTTTACTCATTTCCCAAAAACTACAGCACCTCAATAAGTAATATTTTCAGGGAAGCTTTCTACTATCATTAGCTTCAAACTGTGTAAGTTTAGTGTAAATCTGTGGACAATGTGTTTTTTGTCCTACAAAAGTTACATAGACCCTTTAAGCTAACCACATTCACCACCAAGCAATCATAAAAACAATGAGTTTGAAAACAATTGACTCTGTGGGCCTAATGGTGAAACAAGGTTAGGGGTCACGCATTGTACTATTGTGACATTCAGTTCTAAATTATGGCATCACCATTAAATCAACCATGGAAACCATGATCAGGGTTCAAATTATGTACTGGACCGCTGGCTCGAGGCCAGTGGTTTTTAGTGTCGGCAAGATTCTAAATTTTGATTTGTGTCTTTACATAAAATTTTGGTCAAGTACCGGTATAAACAGGGTTGGATTTCACAAAGAGTTAAGACTAGTCTTATCTCGACTTAGCACAAGTTACTCGTCCTATATTCTTAGGACTACCCATACGCTTTTGATATCTCCTATAGGACCAGTCCTAAGCTAGTCCTAACTCTTTGTGAAATCGGCCCCTTGCTCACACAAAGTTAGGGAAACTTTGTTTAACCAAGTATATCTTTATTATTTATTACTATTTATTATATTATCAAATCAATGCAAAGCTGAAGTGTTCCTCAATCAGTGCAAATTTGGTATCATTTAAAAGAGGAAAACTTCAACTCTCTGCATACTTGGTTAAAAAAAGTTTCCTAACTTTTTGATGAGCAGTTTAGATTCTAAACTGTGTTCTCATTTTCTGGTCTTGTATAAAATCTCTGTCTAGTCAAGATTCTCAGCTACTCGTGAGTCCAGTAAAAGATTCTGAGCTACAAGTAAGTCCTCAAGTGAGTCTTTAGGGTTCTTCCCCTCAATTTCAATCACACACAAAACAGAATGATTTTCTTTAGTCTTAGCACCTCCATGGTCTAAGTGTATACGTTCAAATAAAAAAAGTTTAGATGGTAAACTATGAATTATAATTCTGGTTTTGTACAGAATCTGGGTCTAGTAAAATTTGTGAGCTACAAGTCAGAGTCTCGAGTCTCACAATGCCTTTCAATCCAAATATCGTTTCAACAGTTATAAACAAACAAAAATCTAGTCTAAGTGTTTGTTCAATTCAAAATTTAAAAAGTAAAGATGATTGACTGTTTTGGCAAGAACTGTGAGGCGATGTATTTTTGTACAACAACTTGGTCTAGTCAAGATTCTGAGCTACTCGTGTCCAGTTAAAGGAACACGTTGCCTTGGATCGGTCGAGTTGGTCTTTGAAATTTTATATTTCGCAAAGTAAAAGGAAAACCATGCAATTTCGAGGAAAACTTGTGTGGATCATTTTATTCTACTTTTAAAACATCTTTCCAACCATATGCATTTTTTTTAAATGGTTACAAACGCTTTATATAGACCAACTCGTCCGATCCAAGGCAACGTGTTCCTTTAAAGATCCTGGAGTTACAAGTCCTGCCGTCGATTTCACAAAGAGGTAGGACTCGTCTTATCTCAGTAACTCTTCCTAACTTGGGATTAATCTTAAGGTCTGCATGCTACAGTGCAGGGTTGGGACTCGTCTTAAGTCCTAACTTAGTCTTAAGTTAGGAAGAGTTTTGTGAAATCGACGGCTGCAGTCTTGTGGGTTCTTCCCCTCAATTTCGAGCCCTGAGCTTGCCTTAAGATGCATCCCCTTCATGACATTCTTCCCCTTAAGAACTTGTTGTAACCACGGGGAGCTAAGCTGCCCCAACAACCTTGGAAACACCATTATGTATGGATGAAAAAAGAACAACATTGAGTTGTTATCTTTGCTTTTAAGCTCTCTAGCCTATAACACCAGCTCGTCACTCACTGCACATCCAACACAATCAAGCTGTAATCACAGCAATCCAATGTTGTGTCAATCCATGCACCAAGTAAGGCCTTAAAGGGAATGTACGCGTTTGGTAATTACTCAAATCAAATATTAACTTAAAAACTGACTTGGTAACGAGCATTGGAGAGCTGTTGATAGTGTAAAACATTGTGGGAAACGACTCCCTCTGAAGTAACATATTTTTTGAGAAAGTGGTAATTTCTCACTAAAATAATATTTCTTGCTAGAAGTCTTTTATTCCTATCTGAAAAATTCGCCCAACAAGGGTGTTTTTCTTTCATCATTTTCTCGTAACTTGATGACCAATTGATGAGCCCAAATTTTCACAGGCTTGTTATTTTATCCTTATATTTGGATACACCAAGTAAGAATACTGGTGTTTGACAATTACCGAACTTTACCTTCCCTTTAATCCAATGTTGTGTCAATCCATGCATCAAGGAAGGCTTTAATCCCCAACCCAAAACCCCACTGTAATCCTGTCCGGAATGTCTCAAGCCCAAAACAGGACAAACAAGGGTGAACAATTGGAGACCAGCGCTAGATGGAAACTCAAAACTGGTTATTCAATGGTTGGATAGTTCACATCAGATTGGATTTACTTATTGCGGGTAATTTTGTTTTAAAGACGACTTTTGTCCAAACCCAATCAGGGGAAGGAACAGAGATTTATTGAAGTCAAACATCTTGAGAATTAAAGTTGGATTTAAAGTTTGGTTTTTCTGACATGATTTTATAGGGCATTGATGAGGCACTATAACCTGAGTTGGGTCTAAGGTTTTTTTCTGACATTTTTTTGGAGGGCATTTTATAACCACAATACTGTTTGTCTGATTAGGGAGAAACTGTGAACAAGGCACCTACAGATGAGATTGAAAGTTGGGTGTCAGCTATTTTTCTGACATGATTAAATTTACCGAGCATTGATAAGGGACTTTAACTAAAGAGAGACTGTGCGTCTGAATAGGGAGAAACTGTGAATAAGTTACCTACCATGCCTACAGATGAGATTGAAAGTTGGATGTAAGCGTTTTTTCTGACTCAAACTGGTAATTCAATGGTTGGATCGTTTACATCAGATTGGATTTACTCATTGTGAGTACATTTGTTATAAAGACCACTTTAGTCCAAACCTGTTCAGGGAATTAAGGAACAGTGCAGATTAAAAGTCCCTTGAAGTCAAATATCTTGAGATTTAAAAATTGGATTTACTCATTGCGGGTAATTTTGTTTTAAAGACGACTTTTGTCCAAACCTGTTCAGGGGATCGAAGAAACAGTGCAGATTAAAAGTCCCTTGAAGTCAGATATCTTGAGATTTAAAAATTGGATTTACTCATTGCGGGTAATTTTGTTTTAAAGACGACTTTTGTCCAAACCTGTTCAGGGGATGGAAGAAACAGTGCAGATTAAAAGTCCCTTGAAGTCAGATATCTTGAGATTAAAAAATTGGATTTACTCATTGCGGGTAATTTTGTTTTAAAGACGACTTTTGTCCAAACCTGTTCAGGGGATCGAAGAAACAGTGCAGATTAAAAGTCCCTTGAAGTCAGATATCTTGAGATTTAAAAATTGGATTTACTCATTGCGGGTAAATTTGTTTTAAAGACGACTTTTGTCCAAACCTGTTATGGGGATCGAAGAAACAGTGCAGATTAAAAGTCCCTTGAAGTCAGATATCTTGAGATTTAAAAATTGGATTTACTCATTGCGGGTAATTTTGTTTTAAAGACGACTTTTGTCCAAACCTGTTCAGGGGATGGAAGAAACAGTGCAGATTAAAAGTCCCTTGAAGTCAGATATCTTGAGATTAAAAAATTGGATTTACTCATTGCAGGTAATTTTGTTTTAAAGACGACTTTTGTCCAAACCTGTTCAGGGGATCGAAGAAACAGTGCAGATTAAAAGTCCCTTGAAGTCAGATATCTTGAGATTTAAAAATTGGATTTACTCATTGCGGGTAAATTTGTTTTAAAGACGACTTTTGTCCAAACCTGTTATGGGGATCGAAGAAACAGTGCAGATTAAAAGTCCCTTGAAGTCAGATATCTTGAGATTTAAAAATTGGATTTACTCATTGCGGGTAATTTTGTTTTAAAGACGACTTTTGTCCAAACCTGTTCAGGGGATGGAAGAAACAGTGCAGATTAAAAGTCCCTTGAAGTCAGATATCTTGAGATTAAAAAATTGGATTTACTCATTGCGGGTAATTTTGTTTTAAAGACGACTTTTGTCCAAACCTGTTCAGGGGATCGAAGAAACAGTGCAGATTAAAAGTCCCTTGAAGTCAGATATCTTGAGATTTAAAAATTGGATTTACTCATTGCGGGTAAATTTGTTTTAAAGACGACTTTTGTCCAAACCTGTTATGGGGATCGAAGAAACAGTTCAGATTAAAAGTCCCTTGAAGTCAAATATCTTGAGATTTAAAAATTGGATTTACTCATTGGGGTAATTTTGTTTTTAAGACGACTTTTGTCCAAACCCAATCAGGGGACGAAACAGAGATTTAAAATCCCTTGTCGAAGTCAAATATTTTGAGATTTAAAGTTGGATTTAAAGGTGTTTTTTTTTTCTGACATGATTTTATAGGGCATTGATAAGGCACTACAACCACAGAGACTTCCATTGTTAAAAAACTTGCTGAAAACTCATTTATTTAAATCCTTATACACTTAGCTCGTTACATGTCTTGACAGTAGATTATTCATTGTATTTTTTTTTTTTATCTACATTTCTTTTTTGTTTTATATGTATTGTTTTTTATTCTGCACAGCCTCGGAATAGGGTCATGTACACTAGATAGACGGGGCATTATAAATGCATTATTATTATTATTATCATTATTATTATTATCAATATTATTATACTGTTTGGCTGGGTAGGGAGAAACTGTGGATTAGAAATCTACAGATGAGATCTAAAGTTGGATGTAGGCTTTTCTGACATGATGTTGTACGGCATTGATGAGGCACTATAGACCTTTATCATGGTGCAGCCATCTTGAATTTTGCCAGTTGATATCAATGTAACCAAACCGAGGCTGGAAGAAAACAATAGTCTGGTTCTTATTTGTAAAATGATTATTAGCATTCATTATTTTTATTTGATACAAGGAACATGACCAAGATGGAGACAGCATGATAAAATGTCTATAACATTAACAACAGAGAGACTGTTTAAAGTTGGATGTAAGGTTTTGTTCTGACATGATTTTATAGGGCTTTGATAAAAAAAGTCTACCTTGTATAACCAAAGAGAGAATGTTAGTCTGAGAGTCTTGGGTGGACCTGTGGATAAGGCGTCTCCAGACCATTCAAACCCCATTGTCTGAGCATCCAATAGAAGGAAACGACTGAAGACTTGTTGTCTTGTTTGCCTTCTCCTTTTTCCAACCCCCCCCCCCCCCGATCTGTTTCATTTATGTTCTAACTTTTTCGCATTCTTCCCACCGTTGTCCTGTGTGTTTCCATTCCTTGCTAATGGTGTTTCTTCCCTCTACCCCTTTTTTGTCTCCTTTTTCATTATATCCTTGCTTTTTCTGTGTGCTTCCTTTCCGGCTCTCCCCCTCTCTCTCTCTTTTCATTTCTTTGGATACACCTGTATCTGTAAAAGTGGGTTGTGTTGTGTTGCCATTTGTAGCCTTTGAGAAAGACGCTAGGGTCAAAACATTTTATGCACTCACTTGTGGTTGTTCCTACATCTCGATCTGTAAACTTTTGTGTTTTTCTAAAAGGCAGTGGACACTATTGGTTATTACTCAAAATAATCATCAGCATAAAACCTTACTTGGTTACGAGTAATGGGGAGAGGTGGATAGTGTAAAACATTGTGAGAAACGGCTCCCTCTGAAGTGACATACATTGTAGTTTTTGAGATAGAAGTAATATTCCGCAAATTTGATTTCGAGACCTCAGAGTACAATTTGAGGTCTCGAAATCAAGCATCAGAAAGCACACAACTTTGTGTGACAGTGGTGTTTTTTTCTTTCATAGTTATCTCGCAACTCCGAGGACCAATCAAGCTCAAACTTTCACAGCTTTGTTATTTTATGCATGTTGAGATACACCAAGTGAGACGACTGGTCTTTGACAATTACCAAAGGTGTCCACTGTCTCTAAAATACTTTTAAAAAACTCCATAAAACTTTTCTTATGTTGGATCTTGTAGATCCTTTATTTTAATTTTGTTTAATGATTGCTGGTGAATAAAATGATATGTCATGAAATAGATGGATCTAATTAGATTTTTTTTGTATTTTTATTGTTGTAACCCTTCCCCAGGGTGAGGGGTTTTTTGGGGTTCCGTTTTGGGGAATAAAATTTGATACAATACAATACAATAAAATATAATGAAAAGGCTGTCCTCGCAGCACAAGGTTGATTAACACAAGTCTAACGTTGATAAACATTAGGCCTACAAAATGAAATTAAATTAGGGTTGAAAAAAGCCATCTAATCATTCAGCAAAACAAAAAGAAAATTGACAAAACGAGCAATAAAAACCCGAGAAACTATTTGTTTTTATTGGACATTAGCCCAACTTGTATTACACATTCAATCAGTGAGCTCTTCAAACATTTTTTTTCTGATTCGCAAATCCTCTGTTGTGGTTAATTACATCCCAAGTGTACAACAATGAATTTCTAAAAATAACTGGACTTGGCCCGAACCACATTGTTTCATTTTCAATGCCAGCCAATAATTGGACAGATAGCCTTGAAGGATGTTTAAAAGCACAGTAAAAATGCCTTTGGTTTTTTAGAACCGTTTTTTTATTTTATGAGAAAATAGAATTAGCTGTTGCAAACAACTTACCAACCAAATGGACCGATGGTATAAATGCAAAAAAAAAATTGCGTGACCTTTCAACCCTAGCAGAGTTTTTGCTGATGGAGAACCCATGATTGTTTTTATCATACATAAATTAGTCAATTCTTTGTTCAACCCCAAAAATCATTTCAAAATTTACCCAGTCAGTTTCCCTTGTGGTTTATATTGATATCTGAAACAAAAAGTCGCATCCCCTTAAGGTGATCCCCTGGCTGCCGTTTCCCAGGTTGTATCGTAATTTGCGTGTGATCCCTGGCTACACGGCAGTTAACGGTTGTATGGCTTCTGACTGGCACCCCCGAACAAAGATTTTACGAAATAGGGACACCGCCAATATACAAATGTAGGGCTAGATAGCTCAGTTGGTAGAGCGCCGGCACGCTAATCCGGAGGTCGTTGGTTCGAATCCCACTCTAGTCAATTCTTTGTTCAACCCCCAAAATCATAAAGTATGCAGATCTGTGCAAATTTCATTTCAAAAGTGGGGCATGCTTTTGGGATCGCCGATAATCTAGAGCAATTGTCCACGCACTGAGGAAGAGTTATCTGTATCTGGAACAATCTAAAGGCTAAGTAGGATTTGAAACTTTGCATCAAGGTGGAAATAAGATATAGAAGAGTTTGCGGTAACACCATGTAATGACTGTCTCTAAATGAGTTGGGGTGGTTCTGAAAAGAACCGTTGGTTTAACTCTATAGGCTATAATGAGAGACTTTATTTCATGCTTCTCAGATTTTATTCTCAAAAGTTTTTGGTGGAAAGATCGAAACCTGATATCTTTTTTCCAAAACACTGTTGCATAAAATGTTTTATGCTATCAAAATCTGACTGTACTGTACTTCTATCTGAGGATTGATTGGGGTTCATTTTAAGAGTGAATCAACCAAACACTCAAAATAAAGCTGACTATTCTATTTGTTCAAATTTTATTTGTCAATGTGTTTTTTCATTCTTGCATCTATTTTAATTAGTAATTCATTCCTCTATACATGACAGAAGGTCACATTGCTCACAATGTTTTTTATTTTCAAGTACGCGCTAATCCTCCAATCAGATTCGCAGAATGGAGTGGCGATAAAAACCTATTGCACGGCTAATATCACTACCATGCGTCTTTTGTGTTCTATGTCACGCGTCAGGTTTGCTTGAAGATAAATACATTATTCTACTCGCGCTTGTGTGATAACTTATAATACTAAGAACAGCTCCCTATTACCCATACCAAGTAAGGTGTTATGCCAATAATTGTTTTGAGTAATTAAATAAGTGTCCACTGCCTTTAACAATGATTATTCATGTAACTCAAGTTGAACTGTATTTTTTCCTGTGTGGGTTTCCCAGCAGGCAAGCAGTAGAGAGGTTGTGGTATTGGACGAAATTACGCTCCATATCCCCAAAATGAAACCCTTCCTTTAAAGCCATTGGACCCTTTCGGTACAGGAACAACAACAAAAGTTCACAGATTTACAAATAACTTACAGGGTTTACAGAAGGTAGTGGTGAAATACTTCTCTTGAAATATTATTCCATGAAATGCTTTACTTTTTGAGAAAACAATAAAACAATATCAATTCTCGCTAACGAGAATTACAGATTTATTTTAAACACATGTCACGACACGGCGAAACGCGCGGATACAAGGGTGGGTTTTCCCGTTATTTTCTCCTGACTCCAATGACCGATTAAGCCCAAATTTTCACAGGTTTGTTATTTGATAAAGAAGTTGTGATACACGAAGTGTGGGCCTTGGACAATACTGTTTATCGAAAGGGTCCAATGGCTTTAAAATCATGAGGAATTCTTGTGGATTTGCTTTGACCTCCATGCTTTGCTAATAACAAACTCAATTTTATTTCCTGTGTAGGTTTCCCAGCAGACTGGTAGTAGAGGTTGTGGTATTGGACGAAGGTTACGCTCCATATCCTGTGTGAGCAGCCAGGGGGAAATAGTGGATAGCAATCAGTGTCTGGATAATCAAGGTGAAACAATCAGCTTTGAACTTTTTATTGACCTTTTTTAAAGGCAGTGGACGCTATTGGTAATTTTACTCAAAATAATTATTGCCATAAAATCTTACCTGGTAACGAGTAATGGGGAGAGGTTGATAGAATAAAACATTGTGAGAAACGGCTCCCTCTGAAATGAGTAGTTTTCGAGAAAGAAGTAATTTTACACGAATTTGATTTCGAGACCTCGGATTTAGAATTTGAGGTCTCGAAATCAAGCATCTGAAAGCACGTATACATGTAACTTCGTGTGACACGGTTGTTTTTTTCTTTCATTATTATCTTTGCAAAAACCAATTCTGTAATGTTCCTTTAAGATCCGTACAGAAATCCAATGCCAATGTATGATAAAACTCACCACCAAAGTTACATGGGATCATCAGGCATACAACCACAGAGATGCCAAGTCCAGAGGCCAGCTATGCGTGAGATTGTTCAAAGCTCACCACCACCATCCCCCCCCCCCCCCCCCTGAAAAAAATGTCAGTTTTAGAAGGCCTTTCAAAATCGCCGCCCAACTTTTTTTTTTTTTTTTTTTTAAATGCAGAAATTTAATTGTGGACAAAAAAGTGTTCCACAATGCATCAAAAACCTCTTCAGAATAAATAAAACTCATATGAGGTACACAAGAGATGTTGATGGTTAATGCGGAGGTACGATTGTGTCAGATTATTTCCCCCCAAAATAAAAAAAAATCAACTAAAAACGATGTCCAAAATCCTCTGATCGCTTTTTCTGCCTGTTGTGTCTTTGCTATTGGAGCGCATTTAACTAATTTGCTAAACGAATCGGGAAAAACTTGTGTGCAATAAGCATTTTGCGCTCTGCCGAATTTTAGCTGAACCGGCTGGTAGAGCAAAAGCGTGCGCAATCTGCAAATTTGCGCTCCTGTTTGTAAGGCAGCCCAAGTTGATGATTCTAATAAACTGTGTGCAATCTGATGATTGTACAAGCATTGTAGATTGTGTTTTTTTCTGACACACGAGCGTGATTTGGCAATGCACGGTCGTTAATTTTTATTTTTTTTCCCGGTCTAGCCCCAATGCGTGAGAAAATGGTTGCTGTGCGTGTGAGCGTGAGACAGAGCCCAAATGCGTGAGTCTCACGCCTAATGCGTGAGACTTGGTAGGTCTGCAACCACCATAATGAGCCCAATAAATTTTTGTGTTGAGTTTCCGTCTACGAAGACGATGGATTTTTGTTTTCCTTATAATGACGATGACAGATCAGAAGTAAAGTAAACCACAAGGCTGACATTGCTCGTACAATTCCACTAGACTGCAGTGATTGATTGAAATCAAAACATTACAGAACTTATTTTGTAAGACCATGAGTCAAAACGAGAAAGAACTTTGTAAAAGAAAGATCAACATGACAATTTTCCCATTTGAATATTGAGATTTATATTATTAGTATGGGTAGTGTATACGCTTTGAAACTTAGTCAAATTCACAGATTTTATACTCTGGAGCGAGAAAAAGTTATTCCTAACTACATGGGTCTTAGGTGGGGGGGGGGGGGCTAGTGATAGACTCCAGCACTGAATCATACAACCCGTACTTTACCCATCAAATGAGTGACTTGCAAAAGAAATGCTACTACTTCCACCATCTACTCCAGTTAACAATAAACACTTAGGGGCCCCTTTCAATCTAGACTTTTCTACATCAATGCTAGTCTTAAGATTGCAAAAGAAAACAAAAACATTTTAGTTATCATTAACCAACCCACTTCAGTACAAGGTGTTCTATTTCACAAATTAAATTATTCCTGATAACTTGGGTCTTGGGGGGGGGGGGGGGGAGGGAGTAATGCCAGACTCCATGTCACTGAATCAGGCAACCCCCTACTTTGCCCAATAAATGAATGGCTTGCAAAAGAAATGCTACTACTTCCACCATCTACTCCAGTTAACAATAAACACTTAGGGGCCCCTTTCAATCTGGGGTTTTTCTTCACCAACGCCTGTCTCAAGATTGCAAAGGAAAACTTCTTAGCTACCACTAACCAACACACTTCAAGGTGTTTTATTCCCAGCCTAGGCGTAAGAATGGGTAGTTGACCAATCATTCCCCCCGACACCACCTGTAATCCCTCTATTTATGTCCCCTTGTGACCTACCAGAAAAGTGTCTTTTAAACTCACTCCAGCCCAGCGTGTCATCGATTTCAAGCACCATTTCTTGTAAATTAGACTAAAAGTAATCCTTCAAGGTTTCTTGGAGTCCTGCTGATTTTGTATAAATCTGTCATCAATGAATTGTCCAGAAACTGTCAATAAAAAAGTGCTGAATCCTTTCATTTCAAGACAGCCACATACCATATCTGCAGTCAGCTCCAAACTCTCCCTGATTCTACAGAAAGTTCCCTGAAAATAAATCAATCTTTCCATGTTTTTAAGAACAACTTTGGAAAACTTCCTGACTCAGCGGAAAATTCACTGAAAATAAATAATTCTTTCAATGTTTTTAAGTGAACAAATTTGAAAATCTCCCTGATTCTGCAGAAAGTTCCCTGAAAATAAATAATTCTTTCCATGTTTTTATGAACAAATGTAAAAAAATTCTTGATTCAGCGGAAAGTTCACTGAAAATAAAAAATTCTTTCCATGTTCTTTTAAAAATGAACAAAATTTAATTTTAAAATCTCCCTGATTCTGCGAGTGCCCTGAAATTAAATCAATCTTTCTGTGTTTTTAAATGAAAAAAAAATAATTTCAAAATCTTCCTGATTCAAACTCCATTTCCTGTTGAAAGTAAAATCTTCCTGATTGTTGTACAATCTTCCTGTTTGCAGGATGCAAATGCTGGCAGCTCTGGTGTGACAAACACCATAAAAGGCAACGTGTCCCTTTAATATCATTATCAACTTTTCCTAAACACAGATCCTCGGAAGAAGGACTCGCAGCCTCAAGCCGTTGCTGGCTGCTCCTTACCATGTGACTGTAGGACCTCTTCATGGTCTGCATGGGGACTCTGCTCAGAAACCTGTCAGCACCGGTCTGGACCAGTTAGAACCGGTCTGCAGACCCGCACTAGGGAGATTCAGAGACTGCCAGAGAACGGTGGGTTACCGTGTCCGAGCCTGATGGAACAGCGGGAGTGCGAGGGAGAGGTTTTGCCGGAGTGCCCAAGATTTGAGTGGGTTGCTGAGGTAAGAGGTTTGTTCTTTGCAAACCATAAATGATAATTTCTGTATAAATCCATCTCCACACAATGCCTCAGATCACTTGTTGTTGGTGCTTGGGTAGCCCTGGCGGCCTCACACTTTCATATTGTTCTACAGTGACGTCCTGGATATCAGGGTAAATGTACATTTCTGGGGCGGAAAATTTTCAAAGCTCATTACTCAAATGTTACCTGCAAGAAACCACTAATTTCAACAGATTCACATTCCATGGCAGCATATGTTTTTTCTGCGGTGGGTTTTGGTCGTCATGTGTTCTTTACAAATTCGTCATTTTCATGAAACATTGCAGCTCCCAATGTTAAGGATTTCACATTTTTTTTCGTACTCTCACTGTCTGCCATGTGTAGCAGAAAAAAATTGCTAAGGTGCAAGTGTATTATGCAGGTTAGCAGAAAATTTAGGCGGCCATATCGCGCGTTCACCATGAATTTGCATTGTGACGTCATTTATTTTTGTGCAGTTAGCAACAGAAGGTTAGCAAGACTTTTTGTGTGCTTACGTTTTAGCAGCGCTATGAAATGGAAATCGCACAGTAAGCACCACAAATTGGCCGCTGAGCAGCGTTATGAAATTGGACCCTGGACTCTATTGATTACCCGTTTCGAGTTTTCCAATCCTTCTGAGCAAGACACTTCACTATAATTGCTTCTCTCCACCCAGGGGTAAAATTATGGGTACAAAGTGTGAGGGCAGAGTTGGTTCTTGTGATTGATTAGCCTTGATTGCGCTACATATTTTGGGGCACAGGCTGTATACTCCACAGGGAGCCGAGATGGTTTAAGGAATGATTTAAGGCCCAGTGACCAGGGGTAATAATGTTCAAGCGCCATGAGCGTCACTGCGTGACGGACCTGAGCGCTATGTAAGCAGCCACTATTATTTTCTACTATTTTTTTTCCCTTATCCTCCAGGATTGGCAGCGATGTCAGTTAACACATGACAACGAGGGTCTTTGTGGAGCTGGAAGACAGAGACGTCAAGTGTATTGTATTGAGGAAGGAGATGAAAGTTATATCCCGGTCAGTGAGGAGTCTTGCATCACTTCACGTAAGTACCTCCCTTAAAGAAAACAAGAGCAGAGCTATTGCAAGGAGGTTTCATTGTGTAATTTCTGCCTATTTTTTTTAATAAGATTTTCAGCTCGGCTAGCCTGCTGTTGGCAAAAGAAAATTGAGGGAAATTCAATGATCTGGAATGTCCATCGTAAAGGCTCGGTCCCACTGCAGCGATAACGATAACGATAATGATAACGACGCAAAGAGAACGCAATCCATTGGTTGAATGAGTGTGCGCGTATTCTGCGTTGAGCAATTTGACCAATACAATGCGTTTTCTTTGCAACGTGATCGTTATCGTTTTCGTTATCGCTGCAGTGGGATCTGCCCTTAAGTCTGCCCACAAAATAGTTTGCAGATACAAATAAACATAATCTGCATCTCACAGATAAAAAATTTCCTTTCTTTCCTCAGCCGTCAACTCCTCCCTCCACCAGCCACCGATGAAGAGAGCCTGCTGGGTAAACTGCCCCGTTGACTGCCAGCTGGGTCAATGGCAAAACTGGTCTCCTTGTTCTAAGAGCTGTGAAGAGGGTGTCCAGATACGTACTAGAGACGTCCTCGTGGCTCCGGCGTTTGAAGGGGGGGAGTGTGGACCGTTGGCTGAAGCTAAAGAGTGCGAGTTTGTGGAGTGTTCTTGGTGGCACACATGTAAGAATAAATTTATTTTACATAAACTGCCTGCAGCCGACTTTACGAAAAACTAGGATTAATCCGATCTCAAGTTAGGACAAGTAACTCGTCCTAACTTTAAGGATGGGTTCAAATAGTTCTTAAAATGCCTTAAAGGAACACGTTGCCTTGGATCGGATCGGACGAGTTGGTCTATAAAAAGCGTTTGTAACCGTTCGTTATAAAATGCATATGGTTGGAAAGATGTTTTAAAAGTAGAATACAATGATCCACATACATTTGCCTCGAAATTGCGTGGTTTTCCTTTTATTTTGGGAATTAACACGGTCGGCCAATTATGGGAGTCAAACATTATTGACTCCCATAAATGGCCGACCGCGTTAGTCGATGAGGTAAAAGGAAAACCACGCAATTTCGAGGCATGTTTGTGTAGATCACTGTAATCTACTTTTACATCATCTTTCCAACCATATGCATTTTATAACAAACGGTTACAAACGCTTTTCAAAGACCAACTTGACCGATCCCAGGCAACGTGTTCCTTTAAACTATCGAAAGCTGCTGTAAGCTTCTTAACCAATTAAATTTTTATCGCCATTCGTTTTAAGATTGATTACCAAACATATACCTTTAACTCCACAGCCAGATGGACCAGCTGTAGTTTAAACCGTGGCATAACAGACTGCGGTTCTGGTGTCCATGCGCGTGTCCTCTACTGTATGAGCGCCCTCGATGAGCTGCTAGATGACGAGTTTTGTCCGGGTGAAGAGCCACCATGGCAGGAGACCTGTAAGATTCCCTGCCCGACGGATTGCGTCATCTCAGAGTGGTCAGATTGGGGTTCATGTTCCAAGACGTGCGGCAAAAAAGGAGGAATGCAGATGAGGAGCAGACAAATTCTTGGTAATTTTAATAACTTAGTGGCGTGACGTGGCAGAGCGTATAAGAACACAAGGTCTGTTTGTTGATAACAAGACTCAAGTTCTGGTGTTTCTGATCAGCAGAGTGTGGGTTCATGTCCTGGGCCCAATTTCATGGCTCTGCTTACCGTAAGCACAGAATCGGCGCTTACTGAAGCAGGGAATTCTGTGCTTACAGCAAGCGTAATTCATGGGTTAGCGGCGAATTTAGGCTTCTGTGCGTGCGTACTCCACGTTACTAGGCATTCAAGGCTTACAAGGCTTGCGCAGAAATTTGACACTTGCACGTAAGTGGGGAATCACAATCGTAAGCAAAGAATTCGGCGGTAAGCGCAGAATTCGGCGGTAAGCAGAGCCATGAAATTGGGCCCTCGTCTTGACACTTGTTGTTTTAAAGCCATTGGACACGTTCAGTAAACAGTATTGTCCAAAGGCCCACACTTCGTGTATCTTAACTTATATTATAAAATAACAAACCTGTGAAAATTTAGGCTCAATCGGTCATTGGAGTCGAGAAAAAATAACGGGAAACCCCATCCTTGTTTCAAGTTTCGCCTTGTCATGACTGTGTTTAAAATCCTTAATTCTCGATATCGAGAATTGATAATTGTTTTAATATTTTCTCAAAAAGTAAAGCATTGCATGGAACAATATTTCAAGGGAAGTCTTTCAACCATTACCTTCTGTAAACCCTGTATCTTATTTGTGAATCTGTGATTTTTTTTATTTTTTTTCTGTTCAGAAAGTGTCCAATGGCTTTAAGCATGACACTTACCCATGATAAGGGTATTCAAAATGATTGTTTTTACACAATTAAAATCTATTTATAGTCATATGACTCAATTTCCTTATTGATTGAAAACATTTTGAATGAAATTCAGCAAGGTTCACAACTTGACATTTTCATTCAAGCAGGTCTTGAATATAGCATTATTATTAAAGTTCTCCTTCAACCTCCTTCCCCATCAGCCTATTGCGATCTTGAAGAGGACTCGTGCCTCCTTGAGACCGAGCTAACCCAATACAGATTGTGTAACCTTCACCTCTCCTGCGTCAGGAGTGTCTTTTAGACAGACATGTACATTATAAATGGGCACTGTTATTATTATATGTTACTGACAGAAAAATTGTCTTCAACATTCCCCCCTTTCAGCCTATTCCGATCTTGAAGATGACTCATGCCTCCCTGAGACCGAGCTAACCCAATACAGACCCTGTAATCTTCACCTCTCATGCCAGACCTACACCTGGCAGGTAGAAGCATGGGGGGAATGCTCAGTGAACGGAACGGCTGCTGGAAATTGTGACCGAGACTCTGGCGTCCAATACAGAGAGATTTCATGTGAGAAAGATTCAGGTATGCCTAAATTGATGTGAGGAGTTGTGGCCGAGCGGTATAAAGAGCCAGTCACACTGCAGAGATAACAAAAACAAAATTATCATGTTAACAATGCACGCCCTCGATTGGTTGAATAAGCGTGCGCGTATTCTGCGCTGAGCAGTTCAACCAATAGAATACGTTCTCTGTGCATTGTGATCATTTTCTTCATCGCTGCAGTGTGACTGGCCCTTTTTTTATCGGCCCAAACTCTGGTTTTGGCCGGAGCAGAGTGCGGGATCAAATCCTAGTCATGACACTTTTGCCTTTTGAGCAAGGCACCTCAAACAAAGATATTGACAAAATAAAGAGACCATCGATTTATGGGCTAGATAGCTTAGCTCGTAAAGCGCTGTCACGTTATTTCAAAGGTTGGGGGTTCAAGTCCCACCTGAGTGAATTGCCAGTGGATTTTCTTCACAATACCAAAGAAAATTCTAAGTATAGAGTGTCTAAAACACATCTGTGTAATGGTAACAAACAAATTATCATGCTTCTCTCCACCCAGGGGTAAAATGGGTACCTGTGAGGGCAGTTAATGTGGAGGTGGCAGGTTAATTTCTGGCTCAAATAAATTTTTCTTTATTCAACCCTAGATTGATTCTTTTTTTTTTAAGGCGTAGCCCAAGACGAGACGTTCTGCGATCCTTCTTCCAAGCCGTCTGGATCCCGTCCTTGTGAGGTCCCTTGCCCAGCAGACTGTAAGCTATCTCCCTGGAGTGCCCTCTCAGACTGTAGTCAGACATGTGGTGACAACGGACACAGGATACGCTCTCAGAGAATCGTCCAACTCTCGGCAAACGGTGGCGCTTCGTGCCCGGGTGAAGCAAATGAAGATGGTAAGTGACTTAAAGCCATTGGACACTTTCGGTAAACAGTATTGTACAAGGCCCACACTTCGTGTATCACAACATATATATAAAATAACACACCTGTGAAAATTTAGGCTCAATCTGTCATCCAAGTCGGGAGAAAATAACGGGGAAACCCACCCTTGTTTCCGCACATTTTGCCGTGTCATGACGTGTTTACAGTAAATCCATAATTCTCGCTATCGAGAATTGATAATAAAAAATTAAACAACTCTGTACCGAAAGTGAATAATGGCTTTAAAGGGAAGGTACATGTTTGGTAAATGTCAAAGACTAGTCTTCTCACTTGGTGTATCCCATCATAACCATAAAATAACAATCCAGTGAAAATTTGGGCTCAATTGGTCGTCGAAGTTACGAGAAAATGGTGAAAGAAAAAACAACCAGGTTTGCAAAACATAAATGTTTGAGAGGTGTATGGGTAGGGCCCATGTCAGTTTAATATATATCTCTGCCAGTTGGGTTACTGTGACCGTAGGGTGTGTGGTGGGTGGATATAATTGGGGTGACTGAGGAAGCCGTTATGACGGTTGCGTCATTGGTTTGTGTAGGTGGGGGTGAGACCGTGGGGATATTTTTTCAGATCCCCTTTGACACTTTTCACCTCCAATTCGTTACCCGTAGGTGTACTTTTCAAAATGGAGACATGTGACAATCTGCCCCCCTGCTACAGCTACCAATGGAATGCTGGGAACTGGAGTGAGTGCGAGGTAGTGGGTATAGATTGCGGTAAAGGACTACAGACTAGGGAGGTGCATTGTGGGAGGAGTGACGGAACAACTGTTGAACCAGGTAATGTGAAGATTTACGTGCTATGCTATTCTTCAAGAGAAGAGTTTGATTTCTTTTTAATGGTGAGAAAATAGAGTTAGCTGTTACAAACAACTTACCAACCAAATGGACCGATGGTATAAATGCAACAAAATAGTTTATGGCCTCAAGTTTCGACCCTAGCAGAGTCTTTCTCGAAAGCTAAAAAAATGCGGTTATCAAAGGTACTCTGTTTAAAAAGGGGAGACCGCCAACATCAGGCTAAAAAGTGGACAGCCGACACTTTAAACCAGAGGTCAGTGGTTCAAATCCTGCTCTAGTTAACTTAACATTAAGAGAAGGGGTTTACCCATAGAGTAATATATAAGAACTAGAGGGCGCACTGGTGATGCTGCTTGCACAAACGCGACGGGACCGCAAGGAGATACGTGCGCCATTCTGCACGCGC
This sequence comes from Asterias rubens, assembly GCF_902459465.1. Taxonomy (NCBI): domain Eukaryota; kingdom Metazoa; phylum Echinodermata; class Asteroidea; order Forcipulatida; family Asteriidae; genus Asterias; species Asterias rubens. The sequence goes on from NW_022985696.1 coordinate 97,649, forward strand.
ATTGAATATGAAGAATATGTTGGAGTTTGTGTTTATTGAAAGCTGAAGCGATGCTTTTTTGTTCAACTTACAAAATGGCCGCACAAACACACGCTAAGCAATGCCTGTTTGTTCAACTTAGAAAATGGCCGCCTGCGCGCATGCCGGGGCGCGTATCTAGGCCAGTGTGCCCTCTAGTTCTTATATATAACTCTATGGGTTTACCCCGTTCTTTGTGGCAATAATCGACGGCTGCCCTTTGCAATATTTCTTGCTGATTATGCTGCCCTCAACGTTTTGCACTCATTTGAAAAATTGTAAAAATTCTTTTTTTTTAAACATTTATTTAAGAAAATCATGCAATAAAAACATGTGTAAGGTCCCCGCTCACTTCCTTTTTTGGAAGTTGCATCCTTTTTTTTTAAAACCATCTTAGACGGGAAAAATAAAATTGGAAAACAAAAAATTGGAAAATAAATTTGTGCAAGTAAATTTTGAAAACTAAATTAAAAAAAAACAATTAAAAAAAAAAATGTTTTGAAAACCACATTTATTAAAATAGCCTACAAAAAATGTGAGGGGCTGCCATTTAAAAAATAACCTTCCTTTATTCAAAAATTTTGGCAGCTAAATTTTTGTTTTGCTTTATTCCACACAGGTGTGTGTGTCCGTGAGGTTCTGTCTACCCCACCCCCATCCCATCAGCAGTGTATCCTACCCTGTGCTGGTGACTGCTTACTCTCTGAGTGGTCTGTCTTTGGTCCATGTATCCGCAGCTGTGGACTAACGGCTCATACTGGTTACTGTAGGATGCAATCAAGGGCCATTATAAGTATTGGTAAGTTTTAAAGGCACTGCAGCCGATTTCTCGAAACCCTGGGATTTTTTTTAATTTTTTTTTAAAACGAGGCTAAAAGCCACTCTAGGTTAAGGGCTACAAGGAAGACAACATAGACATGCAGAAACTCAGTGACGCTGAAGGTAGGAATTGACATTCCTCTTAAAAGATGGAAGATCATAGGATGAAGGGAAACATGCACCAGGCAAGGAGTTCCAAAGAGATGCAGTTCTTGAGTGAAATACGGTTCATACTTCATGCGAATGCAAAGCGAACTTGACGTGAATTTGACGTCACAACCCTCCTTTTGCAGTGATATTCGCAAGTGAGTTGAGCAGAGTTGAACTGCTGCAAATTTTTTGTTGCGAATTTGTGACGTCAACATTTGTATCGCATTCGCATTCGCAGGAAGTATGAACTGGGCTTTAGGACGAGTAACTCATCCTAAATTAGGATGGGTTCAGTGCGTCTTACTAATACCTCTATTGAATACGAAACTTAACTCGTCCTAAGTCCTAAGGTTAATCCTAAGTTAGCCGGAGTTTGGTTAAACGGACGGCTGGAGACTATTGAAAAGTACTTAAAGATGCTACATGTATGTCAGATTTTTGGCCGATTTGACCCCAAAGTTTTGATTTAAAATTCAATAGGTATTTTGATGGGGCTCGAGAAAGTTACAAGCTTTCATTTGAGCCATTGCTCGAAAAAGTCCGCCAATTATTAGTAGCAGTGAAATTAAGTGCTCAAAATTAGTTTTTGTCGGTATCCCGACAATATATCACATGACCAATTCTTATGTGTTTTATAAGAAACGTTTTAAATTTTGTCATGGTTCGTGACCATTAAAAGTAAAAGTTAAAGACTTCAGGCCTGAATTTTTTTTTATGCATCTGAAAGCACACAATGTTTGCAACAAGGGTGTTTTAAACTGGTCTGAATACTGGTCTTTTACAATTACCAAAGTTGTCCAGTGCATTGTTAAAGGCAGTGGACACTATTGGTAATTACTCAAAATAATTATTAGCATAAAACCTTACTTGGTAACAAGTAGTGGGGAGAGGTGGATAGTATAAAACATTGTGAGAAACGGCTCCCTCTGAAGTAACATAGTTTTTTGAGAAAGTCGTAATTTTCCATTTGATTTTGAGACCTCAGAATTAGAATTTGGGGTCATGAAATCAAGCATCTGAAAGCACAAAACTTTGTGCGACAAGGTCATTTTTTCTCTCATTATTTTTTCGCAACTTTGACGACCATTTGAGTTCAAATTTTCACAGGGTTGTTATTTTATGTTTTTATGCATATGTTGAAACCAAGTGAGAATAGTGGTCTTTGACAATTATAAAAGGCGTCCAGTGTCTTTAATGCCAGATTTTACCAGAGGACACAGATTCGAGTCCCTCTCTTATAATTTTGTTTTTCAACCCAAGTTTGAAATGGGCTTCATTGATTGCAGATCCAGTCACGGATAATGCAGAGGAGTTGTGCCCTCACATCACCAGCAGTGACTTGATGAACTATGAGCCTTGTGATGATCCCAGCTTCATGTATGACTGGCAAGTAGGAGCATGGCAGAGCTGTCTGCTTAATGAAGGTGGGTTTAAGTCACTCAGTTATGTAATACCAACGATTACTCATTGAAACTCATAATACTCACACTGCTTGATGAACTACGAGCCTTGTGATGATCCAAGCTTTATGTATGACTGGCAAGAAGGAGCATGGCAGAGCTGTCTGCTTAATGAAGGTGGGTTTAAGTCACCCAGTTATGTAATACCAACGATTACTCATTGAAACTCATAATACTCACACTGTTTGATGAACTACGAGCCTTGTGATGATCCAAGCTTCATGTATGACTGGCAAGTAGGAGCATGGCAGAGCTGTCTGCTTAATGAAGGTGGGTTTAAGTCACTCAGTTATGTAATACCAACGGTTACTCATTGGAACTCATAATACTCACACTGCTTGCTGAACTACGAGCCTTGTGATGATCCAAGCTTTATGTATGACTGGCAAGTAGGAGCATGGCAGAGCTGTCTGCTTAATGAAGGTGGGTTTAAGTCACTCAGTTATGTATTACCAACGATTACTCATTGAAACTCATAATACTCACACTGCTTGATGAACTACGAGCCTTGTGATGATCAAAGCTTCATGTACATGTATGACTGGCAAGAAGGAGCATGGTAGAGCTGTCTGCTTAATGAAGGTGGGTTTAAGTCACTCAGTTATGTAATACCAACGATTACTCATTGAAACTCATAATACTCACACTGCTTGCTGAACTATGAGCCTTGTGAGGATCCAAGCTTCATGGATTACTGGCAAGAAGGAGCATGGTAGAGCTGTCTGCTTAATGAAGGTGGGTTTAAGTCACTCAGTTATGTAATACCAACGGTTACTCATTGAAACTCATAATACTCACACTGCTTGCTGAACTACATGTATGAGCCTTGTGATGATCCAAGCTTCATGTATGACTGGCAAGTAGGAGCATGGCAGAGCTGTCTGCTTAATGAAGGTGGGTTTAAGTCACTCAGTTATGTAATACCAACGGTACTCATTGAAACTCATAATACTCACACTTCTTGCTGAACTATGAGCCTTGTGATGATCCAAGCTTCATGTATGACTGGCAAGAAGGAGCATGGCAGAGCTGTCTGCTTAATGAAGGTGGGTTTAAGTCACTCAGTTACAATGTATGTATTACCAACGATTACTCATTGAAACTCATAATACTCACACTGCTTGATGAACTACGAGCCTTGTGATGATCCAAGCTTCATGTACATGTATGACTGGCAAGAAGGAGCATGACAGAGCTGTCTGCTTAATGAAGGTGGGTTTAAGTCACTCAGTTATGTGATACCATTGATTACTCATTGAAACTTAGTGGTACATGTAGGTGTCTGTTCTTGCGGGTACAACCATGTGTAAATCTCTTGAGTGGGAGTGTTGGCTCTGAAAAGAGCCAGTGTGGTCTCAACGTTTCGCACAGTATACTCTGCTGGTCTTCACAGTAAGAGGAGGTTAAAAAAAAATATAGTTAACTTTTCAATCCTTACAAAAATCGTGAAGATCACAGATTTACATAAAACTTACATGGTCTTATGATGATGATAGTAGAAAACATCCCTTGAAATATTTCATATATGATGAGAAATAAATAATCTAACTTGGCGTTTGGAGTTTATTGCTCAGTGAGCATTTTATTCATTTTTATTTTGGCATCGATGAAATGCAAAACTTGTAATCGGTTTTTTACTATTCTCTCGTGACCCAGATGGCCGATCAATCTTGAACTTCTAAAAGTTTGTCAGTTTATAATAATAATAATAATAACACAGCATTTATAAGGCGCACTAAATCTGGTCAAAAAAAACATTTAAAATTCTCAAGTGTTGGGGAAAGCAAGTGTGAACAGGTGTGTCTTGAGTTGCTGCTGAAAGATGGAAATGTCATGGATTTTCCTGAGGTTTTCAGGGAGTGAATTCCAGAGCCTGGGTGCTGTAATGGAAAACCCCCTGTCCCCGTAGCTGGCTAGACGAGACCGGGGAACAAGGAGCATGTTGTTGGTGAATCTAAGACCCGGTCTTGTAGTACGGGGAGTCAACAGGTTTTGAATATAGAGTAGGGCTGAACCTTGGAGTGCCTTGAAAGTGAGAATGATTATTTTGAATTAGGTATATGGTGGATTACATTAAGTGCTTACACTGACAGCAACTGTTTTGTCAGTAAAAACCAAGTCTGTGGAATGTTCCTTTAACTTTAACGTAGGGTGTCGTGGCCGAGTGGATAAGAACACCAAACTCAAGCTCTGGTGTTTCTGTTCAGCAGAGTGTGGGTTCGAATCCTGGTCGTGACACTTGTGTCCCTGAGCAAGACACTTAACTATAATTGCTTCTCTCCACCCAGGGGTAAATGGGTACCTGTGAGGGCAGAGATGGTTCTTGTGATTGATTTAGCCGAGTAGCGCATATTAATGTTGCACAAGGCTGTATACTCCCCACCAGGGAGCTGAGATGGTTTAAGGAGTGATTATAAGGCCCAGTGACCAGGGGTAATAATGTGAAGCGCTTTGGGACGCCCTCCGGGTGTGAAAAGCGCTATATAAAAACGGGTTATTATTATTATTATTATTCAATCCTTACAACTGATACTACAGGTGATGAATGTGGAGAAGGTAGTGAGCATCGGAGCATCCTGTGCCAGCGGAGTGATTCAACCTTCGTCCCTCTACATTTCTGTGAATCATCTGCTGCTACTCCACCCAGCACCCAAGCAGCATGTGATGTTCCTTGTGTCGTAGACTGCATTGTGTCAGAGTGGATGGCATGGTCACCTTGTACACAAGCCTGCGGAAGAGGTATGCTTGTAGCATCCGATGATTATCCATATTGGACAGTACCTGTCAAATAATTAATTTTTGAGCATAGTGGCAGTTATTGTATTCTTTGATATTCATCATGTTCATTCGATATTGTATAATATTGCACAGCCTAATGTTTATCAAACCCCGTTCTAATGCGTTTTTCACTGCAATGTACACAAGCCTGCGGAATGCTCAAAAATCGTACCGAAAAAAAAGAGTATCCGCTTAAGGTGATCCCCTGGCTGCCGCTTCCCAGGTTAATTATATCCTAATTTGGGTGTGATCCCTGGCTACACGGCAGTTAACGGTTGTATGGCTTCTGACTGGCACCCCCGAACAAAGATATTGACAAAATAGGGACACCACCAATATACATGTAGGGCTAGATAGCTCAGTTGGTAGAGCGCCGGCACGTTAATCTGGAGGTCGTTGGTTCGAACCCCACTCTAGTCAATTCTTTGTTTAACCCCCAAAATCATTTTAAAATTTACTCAGTCAGTTTCCCTTGTGGTTTATATTGATACATGAAAATAAGTTCTGATGGAAGAGGTAAATTTTACTTTAAAAAATACTGATGGAATGTCAAGGAAGCATCACTGCATCGGCTCCCAGTTAGAGAACGCATAACCTTCAAAATTGTCACTCAGGTCTACAAGATCCTTCACACCCAATCTCCATCATATCTGGTTGAACTTTTACATTCCCATAACTCTAAGACTGATGATTAATACAGGCAACGACTCCGCTCATCAGCTGATCAGACCTGGCTTTCTGTTCCTAGAACTAGACGGAAGTGTGCGCAATATGCCGATAGATATGGAATAATTTGCGCAATATGAAGATCGTGCATGAATTATTTGCCCAATTTGAAAACAATGCAGGAATGATTTGCGCAATTTGACGTTAGTGCTGGATTGGTTTAGCGCCCCGAAAAAAATTAACCCTGTGGAGAACCCTGGTTACCTGTGTGCAAAAGCCTCCTCAAGACATTTCTGTTTCCCAACCCATCCTAGTTTGTTTGTTTTTCTTTTTGTCATAGTCTCATGTAAAGTGCTCTGTTCTCCGTAGAGCGATTTATAAATGCTTCGTAGTATTAATATTATTATCAAATACTTATCCATATTTGATTCTGCGACAATGCACTCTGCATTCAATATTGGTAAAATATCGCACTGCCACTTGTGTGTATATGTACTTGATGAATATTCATATGCTTATGTGATCACTAGTTTAACTTAATGAATATTCATGACAGGATTGAAGACCAGGATGAGGGATATTCTACAGCAGAGTGCCAATGGTGGGCGGAGCTGCCCACCTTTGATTGACAGCATGATTTGCATAGAGATGATGTGTGACAAACTAGAGTGGGAGGTTTCAGAGGTAATATGCAAATTTTGAATATTATATTGATTTTGTTACCCGAGACCATGTAAAGGAACTGGTCGCCGTTGTTAATTGTCAGAGATCAGTTTTCTCACTTTTTGTTGTACATGTACCAACATACATGTATGCATACCACAATAAATCTGTGAAAAATTGGACTTTGCAGTTGCAAGAAAATAATGAAAAAAGAAGAAACCCTTGTTGCGCAAATTTGTGTCTTTAAAATGCCTTCTGAAAAGCTTTAGGCTTGAAGCCTTGGGCAGTCAGCAGCACCACTGGCTTATACGATGTGCCCTGGTTGGACAGGAATTACATGGAGATAACAGGTGTGAGTTGCCAGACAAAAAGGATGTTTTTATTATAGCCTCTGGTTTTTTTTTATCCTCTTTACTAAATGGAGCTTTCCTGTGGATTCTGACTGTCTGTATTTTTGTTCTTTGATTTTTAGTGGGGCCCCTGTGAGGTTATTGACCCACGAAGCAACTGCGGTCACAGTGCACAAGTCCGGACGGTCTCTTGTAAGTCTGGGGAGAGCTATGAGTTGGAATGTGCTAAGCGGTTTCCACATCCTGACACAAGCAGGCATTGTGTCTTACCATGCCCAGGTAGGTTTGGGGGTTGGGGGTTAGGACAGTCTCTTGTAAGGCAGGGGAGAGCTATGAGTTGGAATGTGCTAAGCGGTTTCCACATCCTGACACAAGCAGGCATTGTGTCTTACCATGCCCAGGTAGGTTTGGGGGTTGGGGGTTAGGACAGTCTCTTGTAAGTCTGGGGAGAGCTATGAGTTGGAATGTGCTAAGCGGTTTCCACATCCTGACACAAGCAGGCATTGTGTCTTACCATGCCCAGGTAGGTTTGGGGGTTGGGGGTTAGGACAGTCTCTTGTAAGGCAGGGGAGAGCTATGAGTTGGAATGTGCTAAGCGGTTTCCACATCCTGACACAAGCAGGCATTGTGTCTTACCATGCCCAGGTAGGTTTGGGGGTTGGGGGTTAGGACAGTCTCTTGTAAGGCAGGGGAGAGCTATGAGTTGGAATGTGCTAAGCGGTTTCCACATCCTGACACAAGCAGGCATTGTGTCTTACCATGCCCAGGTAGGTTTGGGGGTTGGGGGTTAGGACAGTCTCTTGTAAGGCAGGGGAGAGCTATGAGTTGGAATGTGCTAAGCGGTTTCCACATCCTGACACAAGCAGGCATTGTGTCTTACCATGCCCAGGTAGGTTTGGGGGTTGGGGGTTAGGACAGTCTCTTGTAAGTCTGGGGAGAGCTATGAGTTGGAATGTGCTAAGCGGTTTCCACATCCTGACACAAGCAGGCATTGTGTCTTACCATGCCCAGGTAGGTTTGGGGGTTGGGGGTTAGGACAGTCTCTTGTAAGTCTGGGGAGAGCTATGAGTTGGAATGTGCTAAGCGGTTTCCACATCCTGACACAAGCAGGCATTGTGTCTTACCATGCCCAGGTAGGTTTGGGGGTTGGGGGTTAGGACAGTCTCTTGTAAGGCAGGGGAGAGCTATGAGTTGGAATGTGCTAAGCGGTTTCCACATCCTGACACAAGCAGGCATTGTGTCTTACCATGCCCAGGTAGGTTTGGGGGTTGGGGGTTAGGACAGTCTCTTGTAAGGCAGGGGAGAGCTATGAGTTGGAATGTGCTAAGCGGTTTCCACATCCTGACACAAGCAGGCATTGTGTCTTACCATGCCCAGGTAGGTTTGGGGGTTGGGGGTTAGGACAGTCTCTTGTAAGGCAGGGGAGAGCTATGAGTTGGAATGTGCTAAGCGGTTTCCACATCCTGACACAAGCAGGCATTGTGTCTTACCATGCCCAGGTAGGTTTGGGGGTTGGGGGTTAGGACAGTCTCTTGTAAGGCAGGGGAGAGCTATGAGTTGGAATGTGCTAAGCGGTTTCCACATCCTGACACAAGCAGGCATTGTGTCTTACCATGCCCAGGTAGGTTTGGGGGTTGGGGGTTAGGACAGTCTCTTGTAAGGCAGGGGAGAGCTATGAGTTGGAATGTGCTAAGCGGTTTCCACAACCTGACACAAGCAGGCATTGTGTCTTACCATGCCCAGGTAGGTTTGGGGGTTGGGGGTTAGGACAGTCTCTTGTAAGGCAGGGGAGAGCTATGAGTTGGAATGTGCTAAGCGGTTTCCACATCCTGACACAAGCAGGCATTGTGTCTTACCATGCCCAGGTAGGTTTGGGGGTTGGGGGTTAGGACAGTCTCTTGTAAGGCAGGGGAGAGCTATGAGTTGGAATGTGCTAAGCGGTTTCCACATCCTGACACAAGCAGGCATTGTGTCTTACCATGCCCAGGTAGGTTTGGGGGTTGGGGGTTAGGACAGTCTCTTGTAAGGCAGGGGAGAGCTATGAGTTGGAATGTGCTAAGCGGTTTCCACATCCTGACACAAGCAGGCATTGTGTCTTACCATGCCCAGGTAGGTTTGGGGGTTGGGGGTTAGGACAGTCTCTTGTAAGGCAGGGGAGAGCTATGAGTTGGAATGTGCTAAGCGGTTTCCACATCCTGACACAAGCAGGCATTGTGTCTTACCATGCCCAGGTAGGTTTGGGGGTTGGGGGTTAGGACAGTCTCTTGTAAGGCAGGGGAGAGCTATGAGTTGGAATGTGCTAAGCGGTTTCCACATCCTGACACAAGCAGGCATTGTGTCTTACCATGCCCAGGTAGGTTTGGGGGTTGGGGGTTAGGACAGTCTCTTGTAAGGCAGGGGAGAGCTATGAGTTGGAATGTGCTAAGCGGTTTCCACATCCTGACACAAGCAGGCATTGTGTCTTACCATGCCCAGGTAGGTTTGGGGGTTGGGGGTTAGGACAGTCTCTTGTAAGGCAGGGGAGAGCTATGAGTTGGAATGTGCTAAGCGGTTTCCACATCCTGACACAAGCAGGCATTGTGTCTTACCATGCCCAGGTAGGTTTGGGGGTTGGGGGTTAGGACAGTCTCTTGTAAGGCAGGGGAGAGCTTCGAGTTGGAATGTGCTAAGCGGTTTCCACATCCTGACACAAGCAGGCATTGTGTCTTACCATGCCCAGGTAGGTTTGGGGGTTGGGGGTTAGGACAGTCTCTTGTAAGGCAGGGGAGAGCTATGAGTTGGAATGTGCTAAGCGGTTTCCACATCCTGACACAAGCAGGCATTGTGTCTTACCATGCCCAGGTAGGTTTGGGGGTTGGAGGTTAGGACAGTCTCTTGTAAGGCAGGGGAGAGCTATGAGTTGGAATGTGCTAAGCGGTTTCCACATCCTGACACAAGCAGGCATTGTGTCTTACCATGCCCAGGTAGGTTTGGGGGTTGGGGGTTAGGACAGTCTCTTGTAAGGCAGGGGAGAGCTATGAGTTGGAATGTGCTAAGCGGTTTCCACATCCTGACACAAGCAGGCATTGTGTCTTACCATGCCCAGGTAGGTTTGGGGGTTGGGGGTTAGGACAGTCTCTTGTAAGTCTGGGGAGAGCTTCGAGTTGGAATGTGCTAAGCGGTTTCCACATCCTGACACAAGCAGGCATTGTGTCTTACCATGCCCAGGTAGGTTTGGGGGTTGGGGGTTAGGACAGTCTCTTGTAAGGCAGGGGAGAGCTATGAGTTGGAATGTGCTAAGCGGTTTCCACATCCTGACACAAGCAGGCATTGTGTCTTACCATGCCCAGGTAGGTTTGGGGGTTGGGGGTTAGGACAGTCTCTTGTAAGGCAGGGGAGAGCTATGAGTTGGAATGTGCTAAGCGGTTTCCACATCCTGACACAAGCAGGCATTGTGTCTTACCATGCCCAGGTAGGTTTGGGGGTTGGGGGTTAGGACAGTCTCTTGTAAGGCAGGGGAGAGCTATGAGTTGGAATGTGCGAAGCGGTTTCCACATCCTGACACAAGCAGGCATTGTGTCTTACCATGCCCAGGTAGGTTTGGGGGTTGGGGGTTAGGACAGTCTCTTGTAAGTCTGGGGAGAGCTTCGAGTTGGAATGTGCTAAGCGGTTTCCACATCCTGACACAAGCAGGCATTGTGTCTTACCATGCCCAGGTAGGTTTGGGGGTTGGGGGTTAGGACAGTCTCTTGTAAGGCAGGGGAGAGCTATGAGTTGGAATGTGCTAAGCGGTTTCCACATCCTGACACAAGCAGGCATTGTGTCTTACCATGCCCAGGTAGGTTTGGGGGTTGGGGGTTAGGACAGTCTCTTGTAAGGCAGGGGAGAGCTATGAGTTGGAATGTGCTAAGCGGTTTCCACATCCTGACACAAGCAGGCATTGTGTCTTACCATGCCCAGGTAGGTTTGGGGGTTGGGGGTTAGGACAGTCTCTTGTAAGGCAGGGGAGAGCTATGAGTTGGAATGTGCTAAGCGGTTTCCACATCCTGACACAAGCAGGCATTGTGTCTTACCATGCCCAGGTAGGTTTGGGGGTTGGGGGTTAGGACAGTCTCTTGTAAGGCAGGGGAGAGCTATGAGTTGGAATGTGCTAAGCGGTTTCCACATCCTGACACAAGCAGGCATTGTGTCTTACCATGCCCAGGTAGGTTTGGGGGTTGGGGGTTAGGACAGTCTCTTGTAAGGCAGGGGAGAGCTATGAGTTGGAATGTGCTAAGCGGTTTCCACATCCTGACACAAGCAGGCATTGTGTCTTACCATGCCCAGGTAGGTTTGGGGGTTGGGGGTTAGGACAGTCTCTTGTAAGGCAGGGGAGAGCTATGAGTTGGAATGTGCTAAGCGGTTTCCACATCCTGACACAAGCAGGCATTGTGTCTTACCATGCCCAGGTAGGTTTGGGGGTTGGGGGTTAGGACAGTCTCTTGTAAGGCAGGGGAGAGCTATGAGTTGGAATGTGCTAAGCGGTTTCCACATCCTGACACAAGCAGGCATTGTGTCTTACCATGCCCAGGTAGGTTTGGGGGTTGGGGGTTAGGACAGTCTCTTGTAAGGCAGGGGAGAGCTATGAGTTGGAATGTGCTAAGCGGTTTCCACATCCTGACACAAGCAGGCATTGTGTCTTACCATGCCCAGGTAGGTTTGGGGGTTGGGGGTTAGGACAGTCTCTTGTAAGTCAGGGGAGAGCTATGAGTTGGAATGTGCTAAGCGGTTTCCACATCCTGACACAAGCAGGCATTGTGTCTTACCATGCCCAGGTAGGTTTGGGGGTTGGGGGTTAGGACAGTCTCTTGTAAGGCAGGGGAGAGCTATGAGTTGGAATGTGCTAAGCGGTTTCCACATCCTGACACAAGCAGGCATTGTGTCTTACCATGCCCAGGTAGGTTTGGGGGTTGGGGGTTAGGACAGTCTCTTGTAAGTCAGGGGAGAGCTATGAGTTGGAATGTGCTAAGCGGTTTCCACATCCTGACACAAGCAGGCATTGTGTCTTACCATGCCCAGGTAGGTTTGGGGGTTGGGGGTTAGGACAGTCTCTTGTAAGGCAGGGGAGAGCTATGAGTTGGAATGTGCTAAGCGGTTTCCACATCCTGACACAAGCAGGCATTGTGTCTTACCATGCCCAGGTAGGTTTGGGGGTTGGGGGTTAGGACAGTCTCTTGTAAGTCTGGGGAGAGCTATGAGTTGGAATGTGCTAAGCGGTTTCCACATCCTGACACAAGCAGGCATTGTGTCTTACCATGCCCAGGTAGGTTTGGGGGTTGGGGGTTAGGACAGTCTCTTGTAAGGCAGGGGAGAGCTATGAGTTGGAATGTGCTAAGCGGTTTCCACATCCTGACACAAGCAGGCATTGTGTCTTACCATGCCCAGGTAGGTTTGGGGGTTGGGGGTTAGGACAGTCTCTTGTAAGGCAGGGGAGAGCTATGAGTTGGAATGTGCTAAGCGGTTTCCACATCCTGACACAAGCAGGCATTGTGTCTTACCATGCCCAGGTAGGTTTGGGGGTTGGGGGTTAGGACAGTCTCTTGTAAGGCAGGGGAGAGCTATGAGTTGGAATGTGCTAAGCGGTTTCCACATCCTGACACAAGCAGGCATTGTGTCTTACCATGCCCAGGTAGGTTTGGGGGTTGGGGGTTAGGACAGTCTCTTGTAAGGCAGGGGAGAGCTATGAGTTGGAATGTGCTAAGCGGTTTCCACATCCTGACACAAGCAGGCATTGTGTCTTACCATGCCCAGGTAGGTTTGGGGGTTGGGGGTTAGGACAGTCTCTTGTAAGGCAGGGGAGAGCTATGAGTTGGAATGTGCTAAGCGGTTTCCACATCCTGACACAAGCAGGCATTGTGTCTTACCATGCCCAGGTAGGTTTGGGGGTTGGGGGTTAGGACAGTCTCTTGTAAGGCAGGGGAGAGCTATGAGTTGGAATGTGCTAAGCGGTTTCCACATCCTGACACAAGCAGGCATTGTGTCTTACCATGCCCAGGTAGGTTTGGGGGTTGGGGGTTAGGACAGTCTCTTGTAAGGCAGGGGAGAGCTATGAGTTGGAATGTGCTAAGCGGTTTCCACATCCTGACACAAGCAGGCATTGTGTCTTACCATGCCCAGGTAGGTTTGGGGGTTGGGGGTTAGGACAGTCTCTTGTAAGGCAGGGGAGAGCTATGAGTTGGAATGTGCTAAGCGGTTTCCACATCCTGACACAAGCAGGCATTGTGTCTTACCATGCCCAGGTAGGTTTGGGGGTTGGGGGTTAGGACAGTCTCTTGTAAGGCAGGGGAGAGCTATGAGTTGGAATGTGCTAAGCGGTTTCCACATCCTGACACAAGCAGGCATTGTGTCTTACCATGCCCAGGTAGGTTTGGGGGTTGGGGGTTAGGACAGTCTCTTGTAAGGCAGGGGAGAGCTATGAGTTGGAATGTGCTAAGCGGTTTCCACATCCTGACACAAGCAGGCATTGTGTCTTACCATGCCCAGGTAGGTTTGGGGGTTGGGGGTTAGGACAGTCTCTTGTAAGGCAGGGGAGAGCTATGAGTTGGAATGTGCTAAGCGGTTTCCACATCCTGACACAAGCAGGCATTGTGTCTTACCATGCCCAGGTAGGTTTGGGGGTTGGGGGTTAGGACAGTCTCTTGTAAGGCAGGGGAGAGCTATGAGTTGGAATGTGCTAAGCGGTTTCCACATCCTGACACAAGCAGGCATTGTGTCTTACCATGCCCAGGTAGGTTTGGGGGTTGGGGGTTAGGACAGTCTCTTGTAAGGCAGGGGAGAGCTATGAGTTGGAATGTGCTAAGCGGTTTCCACATCCTGACACAAGCAGGCATTGTGTCTTACCATGCCCAGGTAGGTTTGGGGGTTGGGGGTTAGGACAGTCTCTTGTAAGGCAGGGGAGAGCTATGAGTTGGAATGTGCTAAGCGGTTTCCACATCCTGACACAAGCAGGCATTGTGTCTTACCATGCCCAGGTAGGTTTGGGGGTTGGGGGTTAGGACAGTCTCTTGTAAGGCAGGGGAGAGCTATGAGTTGGAATGTGCTAAGCGGTTTCCACATCCTGACACAAGCAGGCATTGTGTCTTACCATGCCCAGGTAGGTTTGGGGGTTGGGGGTTAGGACAGTCTCTTGTAAGGCAGGGGAGAGCTATGAGTTGGAATGTGCTAAGCGGTTTCCACATCCTGACACAAGCAGGCATTGTGTCTTACCATGCCCAGGTAGGTTTGGGGGTTGGGGGTTAGGACAGTCTCTTGTAAGGCAGGGGAGAGCTATGAGTTGGAATGTGCTAAGCGGTTTCCACATCCTGACACAAGCAGGCATTGTGTCTTACCATGCCCAGGTAGGTTTGGGGGTTGGGGGTTAGGACAGTCTCTTGTAAGGCAGGGGAGAGCTATGAGTTGGAATGTGCTAAGCGGTTTCCACATCCTGACACAAGCAGGCATTGTGTCTTACCATGCCCAGGTAGGTTTGGGGGTTGGGGGTTAGGACAGTCTCTTGTAAGGCAGGGGAGAGCTATGAGTTGGAATGTGCTAAGCGGTTTCCACATCCTGACACAAGCAGGCATTGTGTCTTACCATGCCCAGGTAGGTTTGGGGGTTGGGGGTTAGGACAGTCTCTTGTAAGGCAGGGGAGAGCTATGAGTTGGAATGTGCTAAGCGGTTTCCACATCCTGACACAAGCAGGCATTGTGTCTTACCATGCCCAGGTAGGTTTGGGGGTTGGGGGTTAGGACAGTCTCTTGTAAGGCAGGGGAGAGCTATGAGTTGGAATGTGCTAAGCGGTTTCCACATCCTGACACAAGCAGGCATTGTGTCTTACCATGCCCAGGTAGGTTTGGGGGTTGGGGGTTAGGACAGTCTCTTGTAAGTCTGGGGAGAGCTATGAGTTGGAATGTGCTAAGCGGTTTCCACATCCTGACACAAGCAGGCATTGTGTCTTACCATGCCCAGGTAGGTTTGGGGGTTGGGGGTTAGGACAGTCTCTTGTAAGGCAGGGGAGAGCTATGAGTTGGAATGTGCTAAGCGGTTTCCACATCCTGACACAAGCAGGCATTGTGTCTTACCATGCCCAGGTAGGTTTGGGGGTTGGGGGTTAGGACAGTCTCTTGTAAGGCAGGGGAGAGCTATGAGTTGGAATGTGCTAAGCGGTTTCCACATCCTGACACAAGCAGGCATTGTGTCTTACCATGCCCAGGTAGGTTTGGGGGTTGGGGGTTAGGACAGTCTCTTGTAAGTCTGGGGAGAGCTATGAGTTGGAATGTGCTAAGCGGTTTCCACATCCTGACACAAGCAGGCATTGTGTCTTACCATGCCCAGGTAGGTTTGGGGGTTGGGGGTTAGGACAGTCTCTTGTAAGGCAGGGGAGAGCTATGAGTTGGAATGTGCTAAGCGGTTTCCACATCCTGACAGAAGCAGGCATTGTGTCTTACCATGCCCAGGTAGGTTTGGGGGTTGGGGGTTAGGACAGTCTCTTGTAAGGCAGGGGAGAGCTATGAGTTGGAATGTGCTAAGCGGTTTCCACATCCTGACACAAGCAGGCATTGTGTCTTACCATGCCCAGGTAGGTTTGGGGGTTGGGGGTTAGGACAGTCTCTTGTAAGGCAGGGGAGAGCTATGAGTTGGAATGTGCTAAGCGGTTTCCACATCCTGACACAAGCAGGCATTGTGTCTTACCATGCCCAGGTAGGTTTGGGGGTTGGGGGTTAGGACAGTCTCTTGTAAGGCAGGGGAGAGCTATGAGTTGGAATGTGCTAAGCGGTTTCCACATCCTGACACAAGCAGGCATTGTGTCTTACCATGCCCAGGTAGGTTTGGGGGTTGGGGGTTAGGACAGTCTCTTGTAAGGCAGGGGAGAGCTATGAGTTGGAATGTGCTAAGCGGTTTCCACATCCTGACACAAGCAGGCATTGTGTCTTACCATGCCCAGGTAGGTTTGGGGGTTGGGGGTTAGGACAGTCTCTTGTAAGTCTGGGGAGAGCTATGAGTTGGAATGTGCTAAGCGGTTTCCACATCCTGACACAAGCAGGCATTGTGTCTTACCATGCCCAGGTAGGTTTGGGGGTTGGGGGTTAGGACAGTCTCTTGTAAGGCAGGGGAGAGCTATGAGTTGGAATGTGCTAAGCGGTTTCCACATCCTGACACAAGCAGGCATTGTGTCTTACCATGCCCAGGTAGGTTTGGGGGTTGGGGGTTAGGACAGTCTCTTGTAAGGCAGGGGAGAGCTATGAGTTGGAATGTGCTAAGCGGTTTCCACATCCTGACTCAAGCAGGCATTGTGTCTTACCATGCCCAGGTAGGTTTGGGGGTTGGGGGTTAGGACAGTCTCTTGTAAGTCTGGGGAGAGCTATGAGTTGGAATGTGCTAAGCGGTTTCCACATCCTGACACAAGCAGGCATTGTGTCTTACCATGCCCAGGTAGGTTTGGGGGTTGGGGGTTAGGACAGTCTCTTGTAAGGCAGGGGAGAGCTATGAGTTGGAATGTGCTAAGCGGTTTCCACATCCTGACACAAGCAGGCATTGTGTCTTACCATGCCCAGGTAGGTTTGGGGGTTGGGGGTTAGGACAGTCTCTTGTAAGGCAGGGGAGAGCTATGAGTTGGAATGTGCTAAGCGGTTTCCACATCCTGACACAAGCAGGCATTGTGTCTTACCATGCCCAGGTAGGTTTGGGGGTTGGGGGTTAGGACAGTCTCTTGTAAGGCAGGGGAGAGCTATGAGTTGGAATGTGCTAAGCGGTTTCCACATCCTGACACAAGCAGGCATTGTGTCTTACCATGCCCAGGTAGGTTTGGGGGTTGGGGGTTAGGACAGTCTCTTGTAAGGCAGGGGAGAGCTATGAGTTGGAATGTGCTAAGCGGTTTCCACATCCTGACACAAGCAGGCATTGTGTCTTACCATGCCCAGGTAGGTTTGGGGGTTGGGGGTTAGGACAGTCTCTTGTAAGGCAGGGGAGAGCTATGAGTTGGAATGTGCTAAGCGGTTTCCACATCCTGACACAAGCAGGCATTGTGTCTTACCATGCCCAGGTAGGTTTGGGGGTTGGGGGTTAGGACAGTCTCTTGTAAGGCAGGGGAGAGCTATGAGTTGGAATGTGCTAAGCGGTTTCCACATCCTGACACAAGCAGGCATTGTGTCTTACCATGCCCAGGTAGGTTTGGGGGTTGGGGGTTAGGACAGTCTCTTGTAAGGCAGGGGAGAGCTATGAGTTGGAATGTGCTAAGCGGTTTCCACATCCTGACACAAGCAGGCATTGTGTCTTACCATGCCCAGGTAGGTTTGGGGTTTAGGGTATGGGTTCGGGTTAAGGGTTTTGGACTTTGAGTTTGGGGTTTTGAGTTTTGGGCTTTGAGTTTGGGGGTCAGGTTTGGGGTTTTGGGTTTGGGTTTTGGTTTGGAGTTTCGGTTCGGTTAGAGTC
This sequence comes from Asterias rubens, assembly GCF_902459465.1. Taxonomy (NCBI): domain Eukaryota; kingdom Metazoa; phylum Echinodermata; class Asteroidea; order Forcipulatida; family Asteriidae; genus Asterias; species Asterias rubens. The sequence goes on from NW_022985696.1 coordinate 114,981, forward strand.
AATGAAATGGAGTAAGAGGTTTCCACATCCTGACCCAGGCAGACATTGTGCCTTGCCGTTTCCAGGTAGGTTTGGGGTTTTGGGGTCTTGGGTTTGGGGTTCGGACGGTCTCTTGTAAGGTAGGGGAGAGCTATGAGTTGGAATGTGCTAAGCGGTTTCCACATCCTGACACAAGCAGGCATTGTGTCTTACCATGCCCAGGTAGGTTTGGGGCTTTTGGAGTTTGGGTTTTGGAGTTTGGGTTTGGGGGTTTGGGTTGGGGGTTAGGACAGTCTCTTGTAAGTCTGGGGAGGGCTATGAGTTGGAATGCGCTAAGCGGTTTCCACATCCTGACACAAGCAGACATTGTGTTTTACTATGCCCAGGTAGGTTTGGGGCTTTTAGGGTTTTGGGTTTTGGAGTTTGGGTTTGGGGGTTTGGGTTGGGGGTTCAAGTTTGGGTTTAGGGTTTTGGGTTTGGGTTTGGGTTTGGAGTTTTGGTTTGATTAGAGTCACTGATTGGTTTTGCTTATGAAATGGAGTAAGAGGTTTCCACATCCTGACCCAAGCAGACATTGTGTCTTTACCGTGTCCAGGTAGGTTTGGGGGTTGGGGGTAAGGACAGTCTCTTGTAAGGCAGGGGAGAGCTTCAAGTTGAAATGCGCTAAGTGGTTTTCACATCCTGACACCAGCAGACATTATGTCTTCCCATGCCCAGGTAGGTTTGGGGCTTTTAGGGTTTTGGGTTTTGGAGTTTGGGTTTGGGGATTTGGGTTGGGGGTTCAAGTTTGGGTTTAGGGTTTTGGGTTTGGGTTTGGTTTTGGAGTTTTGGTTTGATTAGAGTCACTGATTGGTTTTGCTAATGAAATGGAGTAAGAGGTTTCCACATCCTGACCCAAGCAGACATTATGTCTTCCCATGCCCAGGTAGGTTTGGGGCTTTTAGGGTTTTGGAGTTTGGGTTTTGGGGTTTGGGTTTGGAGTTTTTGGTTTTTTGGTTAGAGTCAGATTGGTTTTGCTAATGAAATGGAATAAGAGGTTTCCACATCCTGACCCAATCATACATTGTGTCTTACCGTGTCCAGGTAGGTTTGGGGCTTTGGGTTTGGGTTTAGGTTTGGGTTTTGGGTTTGGGTTTTGGGTTTGGTTAGAGTCGTAGATTGGTTTTGCAAATGAATTGCAAGAGATTTTCACATCCTGACCCAAGCAAACACTGTGTCTTACCATGCCCAGGTAGGTTTGAGGTTCAGGGTTTTGGTTTTGGTTTTGTCTTTTGGGGTTTTTGTTTTGGGCTTGTGTCTTGAGTTTGGGGTTTCATTTTTGGTTTGGGTTAAGTCATAGATTGTTTTGGGGTTTTCTGTTAGCGGGTTTGGGTTTTAGATTTTGGGGCTTGGGTTTGTGGTTTGGAGTTTGTTGTTTGGGTTTTGGTTTTGTTTTTTTTTGTTTAAGTTTGAGGGTTTACCTTGTTTAAATTTTGAGCAAATATAAGTCATTAAATCCAACAAAATACTGTGTTTTTCCAACAGGTGATTGCGTGATGAGCAATTGGCAGAACAGCTCCCCCTGCCCCACCCCCTGTCAACGGAACAGCACCAAATCCCAAGTGCGCTCAGTAATCCGCCACCCGACGCCTACCGGTGAACAGTGCAGGGATCTGACTCAAACCACACCCTGTACTGATTCCGATTGTGTAGGGTCTGGTTACCGGCTGGTGACTGGGGAGTGGAGTCGATGCAAGGCTGTTAGCGGGGAATGTGGATCAGGTAAACGGTAGTAGGAGATTAAGGCCCTTTGTGAAACCACGGCTTCGGATTTGGATTCGGCTCAGGCTAGTTTGGCCCCGCAATTATTTCAGGCATGAGAATCTTCCGGTTTAAACCGGAATTCCGTTTTTTTTTCCTTTCAAAATTGTGGTCTCCGAGTTCGATGTGAATTTGCTATAAAATTCGGGGGGTAGGTTTTTGGGGGTATACATTTGGATTTCTCTAATCCCTCTTCTCTAGTCGGACAATGTCAGTTTACCTTTGTAATTGTTATTATCGCGGATCCACACGTCAGGGGTTCAGACGAAAGAACGGAGCTTGAAGCCGAATCCAAAGCCGAAGCCGTGGTCTCGAAAGGGCCTAAGCTTGTGACTAATAGACCTTATGCACATGACGTCATTTCAGTAGGGCGCCCTCACCTAGAGGTCAAAAGGAGGTTGTTCATTGGCCAATCCTGTGCGCCGCGCGTACAAATCTGTGTGTTTCGATTGTTTCGTCACCGTTTTTCCACTAAGATGGCCGCTGGATGACGTCAATGCATAAGGTCTATTGCGGTCATACAATTGAAGCTGTTACTGGCTTCGGCTATAGCTGTGACCAGCTGCGGTTACAGTATTGGCTGAATGGGGTATGACTATGGCTGGCTGTGACTATGTGAACCTCTCTAACACAAATATAAACAAGATTTCAAAGGTTCTCGTTTATAATTGAAGTATTGGGCGAAATTGTATAAAAGCAACTTTGAATGACATTAATCAACCAGAACAGTATTCTTCTCGCTGCTCTTCAGCATTTTGGTTGTTTGACTCAAGCAGTAGCTTAAGTGAGCTCAGGATCACTGGCCTTTTGGGAAGTGGGTTCAAGGGTGAATGTTATATGACAACTACTTTTTAATATTAATTTTTGGTTTTTACCCATATACACTGATGTATGAAGCACTGTATACTAAGTACTTCCCCGAGTCCTGTGAACAAAAATCACAGGCATTTTTCTCGGGTGGGAGTCGAACCTACGACCTTTGCAATTCTAGAGCAGTGTCATACCAACTAGACCACCGAGATTGCCCGGTGGCTAGAGGCAGTTCGAATCCTATGTTTTGGCAGCGGGTATTGCAAACGATTTAGTAAATACTTTTTAATAACAAAAATGGTTTCACAGTAAAACCGGTACATGTAAGTAGAATTTGGGTAAGGTAAAGTTCCCGTAATGTTTTGGCTAATAGGAATTTTACTTTTTAAATAAAACATTTTACATCTAGGTATGTGAATTAATTTGCAGGGACGAAACATCGCGTAACCAGCTGCATCAACAACAACGGCTTCCCAGTCGCCACCCATCATTGCTCCAATCAGAATGTTACAACAACAGATATATGCAATATTCCCTGCCCACCAATCTGTGAACCAACGAGATACTCTTATTGGTCAGCCTGCAATGAGACCTGTGGTTTGAACGGGGTCATGGAGAGGTCGAGGGTCAATGAGGGTCAGTTGGTGGAGTGCACAGAGAAGTGGACCCAGAGGCAGGTAGGAATGAAGATTTATTTGTGATATTTTTGTGTTTGTTCGAGTTTGTGGCCAAATAGAGCATTGATTACCGTGCACCAATGTCATGGTCAAGCGGACTACAGCATCGAGTTTAAGTCCTGGAGTAAAAGCCATTGGACACTTTCGGTACAGAAGAAGAAAAAAAAAGTTCACATATTTACAAATAATTTACAGGGTTTACAGAAGGTAATGGTGAAAGACTTCTCTTGAAATATTATTCCATAAAATGCTTTACTTTTTGAGAAATCATTAAAACAATATCAATTCTCAATAGCAAGAATTACGGATTTATTTTAAACACATGTATGACACGGCGAAACGCGTGGATACAAGGGTGGGTTTCCCCATTATTTTATTCCGACTCCGATGACCGATTGAGCCTAAATTTTCACAGGTTTGTTATTTTATATAGAAGTTGTGTTACACGAAGTGTGGGACTTGGACAATACTGTTTACCGAAAGTGTATAATGGCTTTAAGGGAATGTACGCGTTTGGTAATTACTAAAAACAAATAAAAACACTTAAAAACACTTAAAAACTGACTTGGTAAAAAACATTGTGGGAAATGACTCCCTCTGAAGTATTGGACACCTATAGAAGAGACCTACATGTTTATTGACCAATTTATGGAGGATACGGGATACAGGTTCGCTTTGACCAACGAAAATGATTTTTTTTTTTCAAGCAAGTCGCCAGACACAAGGCCTTAAGGCCACTTCAAGGTGTGGGCTATAATTAGTTTTTTCCAGAGGCCATTGCCACCTATTCCTAGGGCTGAAACAGGATAACCCCCTTTTACAGTCGGTTGACCCATTTCACCTGACGTCATCATCTTGGATGCGCCATTTTGGTGGTCAATGTCAACGCGTGTTATTCAGTGAAGTGCGCATTTTTAGGTGACACGGCGTTTACACGTAAGCCTATTGACCACCAACATGGTGAGCGTGGCATCAGCCGCCGCGTGTGACATGCGTGCAAGGGGTCAATACGGATGTATGCTTGGGTATCATCAATCCGAAGCCTGGCCGGTAGAGCAGAAAGCACTACCTCTCCAATTTTATGTAGCAAGTTTCACGACCGGGATCCGCACACACACTCTGCTGATCAAACACCACAGCTTGAATCCAGTGCTCTTAACTGCGTGGCCATGCTGATGATCATCAATATTATCATTATTTTTACAGTAATTAAAGCCATTACACATTCGGTAAAACAGTATTGTCCAAGGGCCCAAACTTTGTGTATCACAACTTATATATAAAATAAACAACCTGTGAAAATTTTGGCTCAATCGGTCATCGGAGTCGGGAGAAAATAACGGGAAAACCCACCCTTGTTTCCGCACGTCTCGCTGTGTCAAGACATGTGTTTGAAATAAATCCAAAATTCTCGCTATCGAGAATAAATAACTGTTTTAATGTTTTCTCAAAAAGTAAAGCATTTTATGGAATAATATTTCAAGAGAAGTCATTCACCATCTGTAAACCCTGTAAGTTATTTGTAAATCTGTGAACTTTTATTTATTTTTTTCTAAAGTGTATAATGGCTTTAAGTTCACTTTGATTCATTTCCAAAATTATATAACAATAATAATATTTTGTCTTCACCTCCAGACCAAGCCATGCAATGCAGTACCTTGCCACACCTACACCTGGAACCGAAGCTTCTGGAGTGAGTGTCGGTTTGAGACGGAGCGAGGGTGTGGGATCGGAGAACGGACACGCCTCGTTGAGTGCGAGCGGAATGATGGACTCACTGTAGACCATGAATACTGCATCCTACAAGGTAATGACCATTCATGACCGCGTCACGTGGGGGTGTTTAAATCTTTGTTTATAACCGGTTGTGAGCGGAGACTCCATGCTAGGCTTGATGCAAGACGTTTCTTGTTATGCGCGATGCAGGCGCTGTCGGTGAGTCGGCCGTGCTGTGTGTGAAAGGAAACCAGCGAATATGCACCAAGACTATACGCACATGCGCTGGCACGAACGGAACCGGAAAACACCCGTGTACGTCGTACATGTACTGAACACCATAGAGGTGGAAACATACAGAGCTCAAGCACTCGGAAACGGATAAGTTTTACAGAGTTTCCTACTTTATTACGCCTTTTAACCAAAACAGTATTTACGAATGGGAATCAAAGTGTGTTGAAGAGGTTTTCAACTAGTGATTTAAACCCGCCGAGGCCTGGTTCTTGAAAGTTTTACCAAGACGAAGTCGAGGTAAAATTATCAAGAACCAGGCCTCGTAAGGATTAAACCACTAGTTGAAACCCTCTTCACCACACAGTGATTCCTTATTTATGTATAAACTTTGACCTCATAGTAGGTCTACTTTAGCAGGCATCAAGGGCCAGTCAAACTGCAGCGATAATGAAAACCATCACGACGCAAAGAGAATGCGTTCTATTGGTTGAATTGCTCTGCGCAGAATATGCGCAGGCTTATTCCAGCATCGAGGGCATGCATTGCTCACATTCTCATTTACGTTCTCGTTATAGAGGCCAGTGTGACAGAACCTTTAGGCCTCATTTGAAAAAGGAGTTTTTTTTTATTGCAGGGTACATTTTTACAAAATGGCCAGCCGACAAATTTCAACTATGACCTCATAGAAGGTCTTCTGAGCATGCATTAGAGGCCAGTCACACTGCAGCGATAACAAAAACCATCACGACGCAAAGAGAACGCATTCTATTGAATTGCTCCAGGCAGAGTACGCGCAGGCTTATTCCACCAATCGAGGGCAAGCATTGTTCACGTCAATGCTCTTCTCTACAGTCTTCCTAACAACCAGATTTCCCGACTTCAACGGCTCCAAAATACTGCTGCCCGCATTGTGACACTGTCTAGAAAATCCTGTGCTATCACCCCCATTCTGAAACAACTACACTGGCTCCCTATCTCTCAACGAATCATCTTCAAGCTGATGCTCATTGTCCACAAAGCTCTTATTGGCAAGGCTCCACACTATATTTCTGAACTGCTTCAAGTTTACACTCCATCAAGGAATCTTCGATCAAGTGCCATGCTTCTCCTCATTGAACCCAAGTCTCGACACTCATGGGGTGACAGGTCTTTTTCTTCAGCCGCGCCACGCATCTGGAACTCTCTACCACTTAATCTTCGATCTTGTGTTTGTACCGCAAAATTCAAGTCTCTTCTCAAAACTTATCTTATGTCACAGGTTTTCAATGACTAATTTTGTTGTTTCTGTTTTTCTTTGTGTTGTGTTTTGTTTTTGTTTTGTTTTTGGTTTTACTGCGCCTTGAACACCCAGCAGGGTGGATATGTGCGCATTACAAGTCTTATTATTATTATTCTCGTTTTCGTTCTTGTTTTCGTTCTCGTTATCGAGGCCAGTGTGACTTATTGCAGGGTATATTTTTACAAAATGGCCAGCCGACAAATATTTTAAGACCACCGGCTAGGCTAGTTTTTAAAATAATTTGTTTTCGTCTGAGATCTTCGTGCTTGTTTAAAAATTGTCCAGAAGACCTTTTGACCTGCACACCCAGAAGTCTTGCAACCCCCCCCCCCCCCCTTAAATTCTGTTCATGGGGCTTCTCTTTCTCGTATTAAATGTTATCATTGTTTGTGTTCTTAGATTATCCTGATGCAAACAGACAAGGTGTATTGAATCAGATCCTATCTAGTGTTAATAAGACACTACTAGATATCTACACATCTCATCGTTGTGATAAACCCTGCCCAGGAGACTGCTTGGTAAGCTCTTAGTTACATGTAGTTCTTAGATTATCCTGATGCAAACAGACAAGGTGTATTGAATCAGATCCTATCTAGTGTTAATGAGACACTACTAGATATCTACACATCTCATTGATGTGATAAACCCTGCCCAGGAGACTGCTTGGTAAGAACCCCTCCCCCACCCCACCCCCTTTGTCTTCCTATAGGGAGGTATGGCATGCGAAAGGAAAATACATACGGATACGTTTAGTTATCCGTATCCTACTTGCATGGACATAGCAAACGGGATATCAGTGTCGTCTGCACGTACAGAAGATATAGAGTAGCGTATGACGTCATAATGATGACGTATCCGTCGCACTAACCATATCTGCTCGCATGCGAAACCTCCCTAATATTAACCATGGCTCACCCGCTTAATGCAGAGTTAAACTTACTTGTTAACAATCAATGGAAAGCTATTGATAGTATAAAACATCGTGAGAAACGGCTCTCTCTGAAGTAACATAGTTTTTAAGAAAGCGGTAACTTCTCAATCATTGAAAGGCTTGCATTATTTCATTTGTTTTTCAATTCCGCATTGGATAATGTTGAAGGGTCAAACAGTAGGAGGGTTGACTGTGTGCTTAGTAGATTGACACATTCACTACTGGATATCATACTGATGGCTGGCATATCCAAAGCAATAGTGGATATTAGTAGGAGGGTAAACTACTTCTGTCCAGTCAAGCCCAAATTTAGTATGAAGTATTTTCTGCTCAACCAGCTTTATGATATTAGGCTTAGCTTGAGTGGAAATGGCAACAAGTTATCTTTGGTCAGGCAGTAGAAGGATTGACTGTGTACTGATGAATATAGACATGTGGATGATAATGGTCAGACAGTTCAGACAGTAGAACTACATGTCCAATCATGAGCCCCATATTTGTAAGCAGTATTTTCTGCTCAACAAGCTATATGAAATTTGGCTTAGCTTTAACAAAAATTGCAACAATTAAGTGATCTTTGGTCAGATAGTAGGAGGGTTAATTGTGTACTGAGTTGTAATGGATGATTTTCAATGGTCATACAGTAGGAGGGTAAACTACTTATATAAGAAATTTTTAAACAAATGTAGTAAGAAGTTTTTTCTGCTTAACCAGCTATATGCAATTTGGCAAGCAATTTGGCAAGCACCAAGTGACGGCACCACTTTGGGCTTGTTGCATGCTCACGTATGACGTCTGCCCGCACATACAAATCTAAGGTGAAAACTGGTAACTTCACGAATGCTAAAATTTTGAACTTTTAACGACACGATTTATGACTCACGTTAACGTTGCTCATGGAACGTGCCGCTAAACCTCCCTGTTAAAAGGGTAGACTGTTACTGTTAAATATATGTAGATAAATGGTCAAACAGTTGGAGGTTTAAGTACTATGTCTTTTTTTTCATATCCTAAACTACAGGTCACATCTTGGAGTCCTGAGACTTCTTGCTTCAAGTCTTGTTATTCACTTGATGATGCTGCATTTAGTATAAGCTCAAGATCAGTAACGAGTCCAGCCATGCCCGGAGGAAAACCCTGCCCAGTAAATCTCATCCAAGAAAGGTACGTAGCATGTAAACACAAAAAGGTGCTTAGCACATACAAATTTTGCTTAGCAAAAACTTGGTAACAGCCAGAACACCGTATAGTTACCAGGACTGCGACCAGGACTGCGACTGGTACTCCGGTCATTTCTTGCTTAGCCAAGTAATTGCCAATCAGAACTCTCTAGTGTTATGAAATTGGGCCGGGAGTAATTTGCAAGTAAGGGTGTTGCTTCAGACAATTCTACTTTAACACAAAATTAAGTGACATTCCAGCTACAGGCGTAGTTGTCAATTTGGACACAGCCTTATTTGCGATAACTTCATAAGATTGCTTTTGCAAATTTTTGGGAGCTTTAGCTAAATGGAGATAGTGGTTAAACAAATTCTCAAATGTATTCTCTTGCTTTCCTTTTAATGCAAAAGGAACATTACAGAATTGGTTTTTGCTAACAAAACAGTTGATAGCAGTGTAAGCACTTAATGTAATCCACCATACACATAAACTGACAAACCTGTAGAAGTTTGAGATCAATCGGCCATCTTGCTCACGAGAGAATAATTGAAAACCGCTTACAAATTTTGCATTGCAGCGGAGCCAAAATAAAAAAAGAAATAAAATGCTCACTGAGCAATAAACTTCAAACGCGAAGTTAGATTATTTATTTCTCATCAAATATGACATTTCAGACCGAAATATTTCAAGGGATGTTTTCAACTATCATCATCATGTAAGTTTTATGTAAATCTGTGATCTTCACAATTTTTGTTTCTTACCAATTCTGTAACGTTCCTTTAAGATTGTGTCTGAAAGAGCAAGCTGTATGCCCTAACTACACATGGAGAACAGGAACCATCAGTGGAAATATAAGAACAAGGGAGATATGGTGTGAAATACAAGGTAAGTGGGTTGGGAGAAAAACCACTTCTTTCCTTTTAGGGTTGGCACTTGTACAGGTTTAAAGGCAGTGGACACTATTGGTAATTACTCAAAATAATTATTAGCACCAAACCTTACTTGGTAACGAGTAATGGGGAGAGGTTGATGGTATAAAATATTGTGAGAATCGGCTCCCTCTAAAGTGACATAGTTTTCGAGAAAGAAGTAAGTTTCCACGAATTTGATTTTGAGACCTCAGGTTTAGAACTTGGGGTCTCGAAATCAACCATCTAAACGCACACAACTTCGTGTGACAAGGTGTTTTCTTCTTTCATTATTATCTCGCAACTTTGATGACCGATTGAGCTCAAATTTTCACAGGTTTGTTATTTAATGCATATGTTGAGATACACCAACTGTGTAGGCTAGTCTTTGACAATTACCAATAGTGTCTACTGGGGTAAGCTGTTTAAGTTGTGAAAGATAAACTGATTCAAACCCATGACCTTTGTCAGATTAAAGATTAAAAATATTTATTGTCACGACAAAAAACATGAAATGTGTCTTCCCTGTGTAAATTAATCAATGTTAAATTTCCAACCATTAATTGTGTAGCCATTTAGAAAAAGTATTTCAACTTTAAAATATTGCTTTGAATCAATATGTTATTATAAATATATTTTTATATTAGTACATTTTTAAAATTCTAATGTGTATGTAGTTGCTGTGCATGCCTCTTAAAGGCAGTGGACACTATTGGTAATTACTTAAAATAATTATTAGCGTTAAACCTTACTTGTTAACCAGTAACGGGGAGAGGGTGATAGTATAAAAAGTTGTGAGAAACAGCTCCCTCCGCAGTGACATAGTTTTCGAGAAAGAAGTAATTTTCCACTAATTTGATTTCAAGACCTCAAGTTTAGAATTTTGAGGTCTCGAAACCAAGCATCTGAAAGCACACAGCTTTGTGTGACAAGGGTGTTTTTTCTTTCATAGTTATCTCGCAACTCCGACGACCAATCAAGCTCAAATTTTCACAGGTGTGCTATTTTATGCATATGTTCAGATACACCAAGTTAGAAAACTGGTCTTTGACAATTACCAATAGTGTCCATTGTCTTTAATGTAACAGTGTTTTACTGAGAGGTTTCCCTAGGGTAAAGAAGAAATTAATAAAAATAAATAATTTACCCAGTCAGTTTTAATATAACTATTAAATAATTTTGTGTTCATTTGTTGTAGATCAAGGAAGCATCCTGAATGTAACTGGTGGATGCATCGAGTCTTTAAGACCAGCTTCGTCCCTGGATTGTGAGCCACAATGTACAGCATCAGGAGCCATCTGTCAGGAGGGGAAATGTCACTGCAAAGACGGTTATGAAGGTGAGATACTAGACCACCCAGCCAGATGCCGTTACACCAATGCTCTATTAACTCCATAGAGTTATATATAAGAACAAGAGGGCGCACTGGCCTATATACGCGCCCCGGCATACGCGCATTTTCTAAGTTGACAAAACAGGCAGCACACAGCGTGTGTTTGTGCTGCCATACTGCAATGTATTGTTAGATGACAAAACAGCATCGCGTAACTGTTCAATAAACACAAACTCCAACGTGTATACTTCATATTCAACGTGCGTACATGCATACGCGCGTGTGTCTCCTTCAGTCCCGTCGCATTTGTGCAAGAAGCTTCACCAGTGTGCCCTCTAGTTCTTTAATATAACTCTATGATTGACTCTTACTTTCTTGTTTCTGACACCCGTTTGCGACAGGAGCTTCAGAGTCGAACCGAACCGAATTCTGAATTAACTTCATGAAAAGTTTGACGTCTGAAACAGTTAGGAGCGACTGGGTATGCTAGAAGTCGAAAAGGTCGACTGTTGCGGTTGTTCGGAGCACCTCTGGGGTATCTTGGTTTCAGACGTGGATCTTATCATGAGCCAAACCAATATATATTTGGTTAAAGCCATTGGACACTTTCGGTAAACAGTGTTGTCCAAGGCCCACACTTCGTGTATTACAACTTATATATAAAATAACAAACCTGTGAAAATTTAGGCTCAATCGGTCATCGGAGTCGGGAGAAAATAACGGGAAAACCCACCCTTGTTTCTACACGTTTCGTCGTGTCATGACATGTGTTTAAAATTAATCTGTAATTCTCGATATTGAGAATTGATATTGTTTTAATTTTTTTCTCAAAAAGTAAAGTATTTTATGGAATAATATTTCAAGAGAAGTCTTTCACCATTACCAATGGCTTTAAGTTCGCCTGTCTGAAACAAAAAGTTTTTTGGGTTGACCGATAGAATTGCTCCTAATCTATTTGGTTCGGCACGGCTCTGGCGGGCCTGTCTGAAACGGTAGTTTAGTACTTTTTATTTCATCGTCATCATCATTTTAGGCTTATCTCATTGAGTCCAGAAAATAGACGCCATTCATTTCTATTTTTTGCATTTCTGGTCCATGTTGTCATCTCTCCATCTTCTTCTCCGTCTACCTCTTTTCCTTTTCCCTGTCTTTGGTTGCCAATCCATTATTCTTGTCGTCCATCTATGGTCATTTCTTCTGGCAGTGTGTCCAGGCCATCTCCATTTAGCTTGTTTTATTGTCCTTATGATGTCTGTTACTCAATTTTTTTCATTTCCAGAATTATAAATCACTTAAAGGCAGTGGACACTATTGGCAATTACTCAAAATAATTATTCGCATAAAACCTTTCTTGGTGACGAGTAATGGGAACAGGTTAATGGTATAAAACATTGTGAGAAACGGCTCCCTCTGAAGTGCCATAGTTTTCGAGAAAGAGGTAATTTTCCATGAATTTGATTTAGAGACCACAGATTTAGAACTTGAGGTCTTGAAATCAACCATCTAAACGCACACAACTTCGTATGACAAGGGTGTTTTTTTCTTTCATTATTATCTCGCAAGTTCGATGAGCGATTGAGCTCAAATTTTCACAGGTTTGTTATTTTATGCATATTTATGTTGAGATATACCAACTGTGAAGGCTAGTCTTTGACAATTAACAATTGTGTCCACTACCTTTAATAATTCCAACCACCAGGTAATGGTCAAGCTTGCTTCCCAGTCTCCGGATGTGATACAGATGACCACTGCCCACTTCCAAATACCTTCTGCAACCGCTACAGTCAGTGTGGCTGCAAGTCTGGTTTCATGCTTGACCAAGCTACAAATGTCTGCATCGAGTCTAACCTCATTCCTGACGGCAATGAAGAGGCTGGTGCCAGTCCAACGAGTCTGGTTCCGAACAACAGCAATGATGTGGAACAGTTTGAGGGGAAGTCTGGTGAGTCTGCAGTTTTCTTGTTTCTTTCTCTATAATTGTACAATACAACTAGAAATAAAAATCAAGTTTTTATTTTTTTTCCACGTAATATCTCAATTTAAAAACTCAACATAAACCACAAGGGAAACCCCTTGTGGTTTATATTGATATCTGAAACAAAAAGGTGATCCCCTGTCTGCCGCTTCCCAGGTTGTATCGTAATTTGGGTGTGATCCCTGGCTACACTACACGGCAGTTCATGGTTATAAGGCTTCTGACTGGCACCACGAACAAAGATATTGACAAAATAGGGACACCGCCAATATACATGTAGGGCTAGCTCAGTTGATAGAGAGCCGGCAGGTTAATCCGGAGATCGTTGGTTCGAATCCCACTGTAGTCAATTCTTTGTTTAACCCCAAAAATCAATTTAAAATCTCTTGACAGGGATAAGTGTCATCTTGTTGTCTGTGCTCTGATTCTCAGCAGGGCCCTTTTTCATGGCTCTACCTAGGCAATGAATCGCCACTTACTAAGGCAGGAATCGTCCTGCTTCTGTCTGGGTAAGCAGGGAAATGCGTTAGGCTTAGACATCCTCAGCTAGTGCAGAAATACAGAGCTTCCACTGTAAGCGGAGAATGGCAGAATTCGGTAGTAAACAGAGCCATGAAGTTGTGCCCAGGTTTCACTATGTTAATGTCTTGCTGTTTGGCTCTAATGCAATTAGGGGTTCGCGTCGGTGTTCCTGGCTGGATCGGCAGCAAATTGCCCCACAGCACCTTGTAAACCATTAAATGGTGCCAAGAAATAGGTCTCATACTGTACATTCATAATTCAAACTTCATCCCATGCACCTTGCATTAAAAAATACTCTGCACTTTGTATCCTTTGGATCCTTTGGAAAAAGCGCATTATAAATACGGTTATTATTATTATTATTATTAATGGCTGCCTGTTTAGGGAGTACATCCATTTCATCTTCCATTGCGTTTTTTATTACTCTCAGATTTATGGAAATGGGTTGTAGTAGCCAGTGCGGTCGTTATTGCAGTATTATAGAAAGACCCGAGTTTGAATTCAATGCTCTTGCCTCTCGGCCACAAAACATTCCATTTCATCTTCCATTTTGTTTGTTTTCTCTCTCAGATATATGGAAATGGGTTGTACGTAGCCAGTGCCCTCCTTATTGCAGTATTATGGAAAGACCGAGTTTGAATTCAATGCTCTTGCCTCTCGGCCACGACACTTCTATTTCATCTTCCATTTCGTTTGTTTTCTCTCTCAGATTTATGGAAATGGGTTGTAGTAGCCAGTGCGGTCGTTATTGCAGTATTATGGAAAGACCCGAGTTTGAATTCAATGCTCTTGCATCTCGGCCACAAAACATTCCATTTCATCTTCCATTTCGTTTGTTTTCTCTCTCAGATATATGGAAATGGGTTGTAGTAGCCAGTGCGGTCGTTATTGCAGTATTATGGAAAGACCCGAGTTTGAATTCAATGCTCTTGCCTCTCGGCCACGACACTTCCATTTCATCTTCCATTTCGTTTGTTTTCTCTCTCAGATATATGGAAATGGGTTGTAGTAGCCAGTGCCCTCCTTATTGCAGTATTATGGAAAGACCCGAGTTTGAATTCAATGCTCTTACCTCTCGGCCACGACACTTCCATTTCATCTTCCATTTTGTTTGTTTTCTCTCTCAGATATATGGAAATGGGTTGTAGTAGCCAGTGCGGTCGTTATTGCAGTATTATGGAAAGACCCGAGTTTGAATTCAATGCTCTTGCCTCTCGGCCACAAAACATTCCATTTCATCTTCCATTTCATTTGTTTTCTCTCTCAGATATATGGAAATGGGTTGTACGTAGCCAGTGCGGTCGTTATTGCAGTATTATGGAAAGACCGAGTTTGAATTCAATGCTCTTGCCTCTCGGCCACGACACTTCCATTTCATCTTCCATTTTGTTTGTTTTCTCTCTCAGATATATGGAAATGGGTTGTAGTAGCCAGTGCGGTCGTTATTGCAGTATTATGGAAAGACCCGAGTTTGAATTCAATGCTCTTGCCTCTCGGCCACGACACTTCCATTTCATCTTCCATTTCGTTTGTTTTCTCTCTCAGATATATGGAAATGGGTTGTACGTAGCCAGTGCCCTCCTTATTGCAGTATTATGGAAAGACCCGAGTTTGAATTCAATGCTCTTGCCTCTCGGCCACGACACTTCCATTTCATCTTCCATTTCGTTTGTTTTCTCTCTCAGATATATGGAAATGGGTTGTAGTAGCCAGTGCGGTCGTTATTGCAGTATTATGGAAAGACCGAGTTTGAATTCAATGCTCTTGCATCTCGGCCACAAAACATTCCATTTCATCTTCCATTTCGTTTGTTTTCTCTCTCAGATATATGGAAATGGGTTGTAGTAGCCAGTGCGGTCGTTATTGCAGTATTATGGAAAGACCCGAGTTTGAATTCAATGCTCTTGCATCTCGGCCACGACACTTCCATTTCATCTTCCATTTCGTTTGTTTTCTCTCTCAGATATATGGAAATGGGTTGTAGTAGCCAGTGCGGTCGTTATTGCAGTATTATGGAAAGACCCGAGTTTGAATTCAATGCTCTTGCATCTCGGCCACGACACTTCCATTTCATCTTCCATTTCGTTTGTTTTCTCTCTCAGATATATGGAAATGGGTTGTAGTAGCCAGTGCGGTCGTTATTGCAGTATTATGGAAAGACCCGAGTTTGAATTCAATGCTCTTGCATCTCGGCCACGACACTTCCATTTCATCTTCCATTTCGTTTGTTTTCTCTCTCAGATATATGGAAATGGGTTGTAGTAGCCAGTGCGGTCGTTATAGCCCTCCTCGTTGTCATCGTCAGTGTCTTCTACATCAGGAGACGTCGAGCGGGCGAAGTGGGCTTCAATCCAATCCCAACCATCAGTGATTCGGACTTCCCTCTTAGCAAGATGGTCAAGGATGTAGTGACCAAATGCTGATGCTGCAGGAGCTGAACCTCGACCCTTGAGGTCAAAGATCAGAGGTAGATCAAACACCTTAAAGGAGCACGTTGCCCTGGATCGGACTAGTTGGTCTTTGAAAAGTGTTTGAAATGCATATGATTAGAAAGGTATTTTAAAAGTAGAATATAATTATCCACACAAGTATCACTCGAAATTGCATGGGTTTCCTTTTACATCATCGACTAATACGGTCGGCCATTTATGGGAGCCAAATTTTTGACTCCCATAAATGGCCGACCGTGTTAGTTCGTTAAGTAAAAGGAAAACCAAGCAATTTCGAGGCAAGTTTGTGTGAATCATTGTATTTTACTTTTAAATCAACTTCCTAACCATATGCATTTTATAACAAACTGTTACAAACGCTTTTAAAAGACCAACTCGACCGATCCAAGGCAACGTGTTCCATGTTGATGTCTTATTAAACCCTTCCCATGAAATATGTATTTGCACACCACAGTGCATGTGCACTAACATTTTGGTTGTCAAAATGAAGGAACAATGTTCGCACTGTTTTGTAGGCTGCTAACGGCTGTGTGACGCAAAGACGATTGCATGTCTGCTTAGTGCACATCTCTAAGGCGTTTGCCAACTAATAGGGTCTGTCCACATGCGTGAATGTCATCGAGTTATATATATAAGAACTAGAGGGCGCACAAGTGATGCTTCGTGCACAAACGCCACGGGACCGCAAGATGACAAGCGCGTCATTCTGCACGCGCGTTCAATATGAAATACACATTTGAGTTGTTTTTTATTGAATGCTCACGCGATGCTGTTTGTTCAACTTACAAAATGGCCACACAAACACACGCTGTGAGATCCCAGTTTTGTCAACTTAGAAAATGGCCGCCTGCGCGCATGCCAGAGCGCGTATATAGGCCAGTGCGCCCTCTAGTTCTTATATATAACTCTATGGTGAATGTACTTAGCTTATTTCATTGGAAGGGTCTGGTGCATCTGGGATAACAGTCCAGGAAAGCCCCATTTAGAATTTCTGAGTTTGGCCACATTTGGAAAGTATACATCCTTTTCACTGAGTTGGTGTGTTTACAATGAATTGTGCCATTAAACATGTTAAACTTACTTGATGAGCAGTATATACGCTCGAGGCAGTCAGTAGCCCAACTGGAGGAGTTCAAGGCCAAAGGTCAGAAGTATAGATCATGCAACTTCAGTTGATGTTAAATTGCACCTCGGGATAACATTCAAGGAAAGCCCGTTTTTAGAAGGTCTGAGTTTGGCCACAAAAACTTGATCAGTATAAATACATCCTTTTCACTGAGTGGGAGTGTTTACTTTGACTTTCTTTGATCATTAAGGGTAGACCCTGCAGTGCTCACTTGGGTGAGCCCCTGACAAGAGCTACATAATTGAGCGATCACTCACCGATCTCGTAGTGACGTCATGTACCTGGGGCAAGCCCCAAGTGACCCACTCCACAAGCAGGCCACTGGGGCTGACCCGGTTGTGCCCCCCTTGAATGACGTCAAAGCTATTCGAACATACCGGGGGCAGACTGGGGTGAACCCGGGTAAACTAATGGAACGCACCCTATATGGATGAGCTGTTAATCTGCCTGTGGCAGTCAGCAGCACTAATGCGGTGTACATGATCCAACTCAGTCAACTGGTTTGAAAAGGAATAACATAGAGATAACAGGTGTGAGTTGCTCGAGGGAAAAGGGTGCTTTGTTCTGGCCGTTTTCTTTAATACAGCTTTCCCGTAATTGGAATATCCCAGTGCTTTTATTATCCTCTTGTTTGTGTGTACCTTCTCAACTCAATCAATCAATTTACAAATATTTGTATATATTATTTTTTATTGTGGGGCTGAGCAAAGAATAATTTACTAGAGCGAGGTTTGAGCCACTGACCTCCAAGTAGAGTACAGGCATGTTAATAAGGAGGTCATTGGTTCAACCCAAACCCCACACTTTCATCAAATTAACCCCAGTTTCCCTTCTGGGCCCATATTCACAGAGCTGCTAAGCACAAAAATTTGCTTAGCATGAGATTTCTTCCTTTGATAAAAACAGGATTACCAATACTTTTGATGCATATTGCCCATTACTGGTTTTCAGCTGTTGTTTGCTTGTCCTGAAAATCACGCGGAAAGTTGGTTGGTAATCATGTTTTTATCAAGGGAAAAATTCCATGCTAAGCAATTTTTTGTGCTTAGCAGCTCTATGAAATTGGCCCCTGGTGGCGTGATATACTTTTTTTATTTAAGAAAGTCTCGAGTTTATCCACAGAACAATATAGAATTATGGTTTTATAATTGTATATTGATTGAACTTAACAATACCAAATCCGTATTAATTATGACCAAACACCAAAAAATAATCACCTGTAGTGGATACCTAAATACAATTATTTATATTTTTGTATAATTGTTTCTTTTTTATAACTTAATCTGCGGATTATACTTAGCGTAATAAAATGTAGCTTTTATATTATCGAAAATTTGAACTGGTTCGTTGCGAGCTATTCCAAGTTTCATGTATAGTTTCGGAGTAAGACTTTACTTTAAGCCATGTCAGAATCAGCGGCTACAGCTAGGGCTACGGATTGATCCAGTTATTTCAACCAGGGGTCCATTTCACAAAGAGTTAGGACTAGTCCTAGGAGATAGAAAACCTTAAAGGCACTGTACACGTTTGATAATTGTCAAAGACCAGTGTTCTCACCTGGTGTATCCCACATAAGCATAAACCAACAAGCCTGTGAAAATTTGGGCTCAATCGGTTGATTGTGAGAAAAGGCTCCCTCTGAAGTGCCATAGTTTTCGAGAAAGAGGTAATTTTCCACGAATTTGATTTCGAGGCCTCAGATTTAGAACTTGAGGTCTCAAAATCAACCATCTAAACGCACAAAACTTTGTGTGACAAGGGTGTTTTTTCTTTCACTATTATCTCGCAACTTCGATGACAGATTGAGCTCAAATTTTCACAGGTTAGTTATTTTAAGCATATGTTGAAATACACCAACTGTGAAGGCTAGTCTCCACTGCATTTAAGGTCAGCATGCTACAGTGCAGGGTTTGGACTCGTCCTAAGTCATAAGATTAATCCTAAGTTAGGAAGAGTTTTGTGAAATCGACGGCTGCATTGTCGTAAAAATCTAGATGTAATTTAATCAACGTAATTCCCAACTTTCTAGCCAGTTTTACTCAATTCAAATCACAAGTCAATGAAATTGGCTTCTTTAGTTGGAGTCCAACTGGAGTCGAACTCGGTGACCTACATATATACATGTACATAGCCAACGACACTGACTGGTGTAATTGCCATTCTTAGCGACACCTTAGCAAAGTTGTAACTGTAGCCGCTAATGCGGACATGGTCTCAGAGTTACTGGGCATCAGGGTATATTTGCCAAAAAGTTATTAATTTTGTTTTCCTCTTCAGTTTGGACATTTTGTATTTCCTTTATAGCCTATTTATTTTGAGTTTTGTAATGGGTGTGTTCATTTAGCTTCTCTGGGTCGACACCAGTCTACCCCGGTACGTTCGAAAAGCTTCGACGGGGCTCACCCGGGTCAGCCCCCAGTGCCCTGCTTGTGGAGTGGGTCACTTGGGGGTGACCTGGTGCATGCCGTCACCACGAGAGGGTGAGTGTGATCGTTCGATTAGCTCTTGTCAGGGGCTCACACTTGTCAAACGCACCCAATGGATTTATGTATTTTGAATTTGAGATAGAGTGAACGAGGCCTGTGCGTTCAGTGCTGTGATATTTGGTATAGTTATTTACATTTGTACCAAGGTTCAAAAGATACTTTCTAGTTGTCCCTACTTATCCATCCATCCTAATCCCCTCAGAAAAAGTTGTAGTTATACTAATATGTTTGTTTATTTTTTATTAATTAAGTTTCCTTATTACAACTCTTGACCTCAATCTATATGCTTAGTTTCTAAATAATGCGCTAAAATAATGTGTTTATATATAATCTGATGAAAACAAAAATCTTGCCAATTTTTATCACCAAAAGTAACTCTTAAATGGGAACTTTCTCTCATTTTGGTTTTTCAAGATTTAGTTACTTTTCAATGGTATCAAAATTAATCAGTGGCGACTAAAAGAAATTGACGATGGTAAGCCTTGCATTTTTATTGAAATTTTGCTAAAAATTGATAAAATCGCAAGGGGTAAGCCTCGCATTTTGTTTTAATTGGGCCAAAAATTGATAAAATCACAAGGGGCTAGCCTTGCATTTTTGATGGAATTTTGCCAAAAAAATTGATAAAATCACAAGGGGTAAGCCTTGCATTTTTGTTAGAATTAGGCTAATAATTGATAAAATCACAAGCATTTTTGTTGAATTGCATTTTTGTTGAATTTTGCAAAGAAATTGATAAAATCACAAGTGGGTAAGCCTTGCATTTTTGTTGAAATTGGGCTAAATATTGATAAAATCACAAGGGGTAAGCCTTGAATTTTCGTTGGAATTGGGCTAAAAATTAATAAAAATCACAAGGGGCAAGCCTTGCATTTTTGTTGAAATTGGGCTAAAAATTGATAAAATCACAAGGGGTTAGCCTTGCATTTTCGTGAACTTAGGCTCATAATTGATTAAATCACAAGGGGTAAGTAAACCTTGCATTTTTGTTGAAATTGGGCGTAAAATTGATTAAATCACAAGGGGTAAGTAAACCTTGCATTTTTGTTGAAATTGGGATTAAAATTAATAAAATCACAAGGGTAACTTTAAGCCTTGAATTTTTGTTGAATATTGGCTTGAAATTGATAAAATCACATTTGTTGTTGAAATATTGCTTAAAAATTATAAAATCAAAATGGGTAAGCCTTGCACTTTCGTTGGAATTGGTAAAATCACAAGGGTTAAGCCTTGCTTTTATGTGGAAATTGGGGTTAAAGCAGATAATCACAAGGGGTAAGTCTTGCATTTGTGTTAAAATTGAGGTACTATATAATATTTTGACAGCTGTGTTTAGTAATAATGTGTTTCTGCTAAGGTTTCAAGATGATGGTCAAACTATTCCATTTTTATAAAATTAAGTTGCAGTTAATAACTTTTGATACTATTTGTATTTTGTTAAATAAATGGACGTCCATGTATTTTTTACTCGCTGATTGCAGTGGCTGAATGCAGTGGAAACAAACTGTTATTAATAAAACATGAAGAAACAAATTCCTTGTCGTTCGTTTCTTTTGTAGCTCCATTAGGCCTATATCTGCAAAAAAAATACCGTTAAAGAGCCAATAAAGGATGATCTCAATATTTCAACTATTACCTTTTTATGGCCAAAGAAACATTGTAGATACCGGTTAATAACCATTTTACTCTCAAAATTTGCATTTAGTAACGAATAACTCGAGTCAAAAATGCACCCAGCTGCGCGGATTTTTCAGCCGAGAGTCAAAAACGGCTTATAATGACCTCTTGACGCCAGTGACAATATTCCCCTAATTGGGTGTGAACACATTTCTCCAGCTTTGGCAAACTGAGGGCGCTATTTTTCACAACAAATAGCCGCCACTGACGTCACGATTCCGTTGTCGCGCAGGTTTGTTTGACCCCGCGTTTTGCAGAAATTTTGCTAGAAGCGTTCTGTAGAAAAACCATTTTTACCATGTTTTAACATCAGGTAAGAGACTCGTTATATTTATTTTATGTTTCCTATGGACTCCAGCTATTAGAAAACTGTAATATCTTTACATTTAAGATCATCCTTTATTGGCTGTTTAAACATGATTTAAGGTGATCCCTCAAAAACAAATGGAATTTAAAGAATTCACCATGGAATCAGTAGATGAGTTTAAGTGCACAAGTTAAGGTTGATTTTAATTGACAAAAAACATTGAAAGTTTCACAACTACATAATTAACAATTTGATATCCACTTGTAAAGTTAACTTGTACAATACATAGGTGTTGGGCTATTATATCGGGTTGACACACTTGTATTGTGCCAAATTGGTAGGGATAAAAAACATCTTTGTTTAAAGTCAGTGGACACTATTGGTAATTACTCAAAATAATTATTAGCATAAAAACTTACTTGGTAACGAGTAATGGATAGCTGTGAATAGTATAAAACATTGTGAAAATGATTCCCTCTGAGCTAACATAGTTTTTGAGAAAGAAATAATTTCTCACTATAGACACTAATGGTAATTACTCAAAAGAATTATTATCATAAAACCTTAATACTTGGTAACGAGTAATGGGGAGAGGTTGATGGTACAAAACACTGTGTGAAACAGCTCCCTCTGAAGTGACATAGTTTTCGAGAAAGAAGTATTTTTCCACGAACTTGATTTCAAGACCTCAAGTTTAGAATTTGAGATCTCAAAATCAAGCATCTGAAAGCACACAACTTCAGGTGACAAGGTTTTTCTTTTGCTTTCATAGTTATCTCGCAACTCAGATGACCAATCAAGCTCAAATTTTCACAGGTTTGTTATTTTATGCATGTTGAGATACACCAAGTGAGAAGACTGGTCTTTGACAATTACCAAAAGTGTCCAGGGTCTTTGATCTTGGCCTGAAAACTTACTGATTATGAAGAGCATACCAGACCCATTTTTTCAGGGAAAAGTTTCCTTCTAAAACGAAAACATTTTCTGAAACGTAAAAAATAAACACAATCACAATGTAAAAATGCAAAATGGTGCCAAATTGCTTATAATTATGCTGACTCACAAAGCGTATTAAAGGATTTGGGTACTTTTTGTAACACAAAATATCATGTCCACAAATTGACATTAAGTCTACACTGTTTGAAGATAATGATAGTAGAAAGCATATCTTAAAACATAAGTTGCTGAGGTGATGTAATTTTTGAGAAATGAGTAAAACAATGTCACAAAAATACGTTTTTACATGCTTAAAATAATTTTCGTCTCATTATCTTTGAACTGTGTAAGTTTTAGTGTAAATCTGTTGACATTGTGTTTTTTGTGCTACAAAAAGTATATAGACCCTTTATGCCTGCAGCAAACAATGAGAAGGATAAGTGCCTGCCAATGACAACCACCAATCAATTAAACAATAATCCACCTGTCAAATTTATAAAGTGCCAATCCAACGCTCATCGCTCATAGCACCGTAAAATAACCTCTCAAAAAAAGTTTTTAGTGAAGTTTTAGAGATGGCTCTATGATTTTACATGTAGTTCAACTATCTAGAAAATGTTAAAACGCCAATTGATAACATTATCTTGAGAAAACAAAAACAAACAAATTCAAGCTGCATTTTGTTGTTTTATAAACAGAAATAAACTTTATAGAAAACCAAGAATTTGTTTAACATTACAAGAAAGTTTGACGACAAAAAATCCGAAATTTTGTTACATCAATGCAACCTTGAAATCGAGATGATCTAAACCATTCCAAACAAAAAAAATACCAAAGCTTGAAATCCATATGTTGTCGTCTCAGTGTGATAAGGAAGTTAATCTTACATGCACATCTCGTTGTGTTTGTACAACAACTTGTTTTTTCTATAAACAAAATTCAATTTTTTTTTTTGGTATCTTGCCTGAAAAGAAACTGCAAAAATGTTGCAATTTGATTTCACATTATGCTTGCTCAGAACAAAACAATGCTTTGCTATTTTAATTTTGGTTTTTACCCATACACCGATGTGTGCTAGCACTGTATACTCAGTACTTTTCCCCGAGTCCTGTGAAAAAACATCACAGGCATGTTACTCGGGTGTTTTGCTATTTCATAAAAATTGTGAAACTCACAAACAAAATTCTCAATACAAGCATACTTTTTGGGGAAACAACGCTTTTGCACTGATGAAGCTAAGTGTTTATTTATGCAGTTCAGCGAGCGACAGTAAATGATGAATCTTGAAGTCAGGTTGTTGGGCCGTCCCGCCAAGACAGTGCTCAGTGCAAAAACATTGTATTTTGAAATTTGAAAAAAAAAAATTGTATATCGTACAAAAATGCTCACTGACAAAAACATCATATCTCGGTGCGTACTTTTTTCCTTGAAATACCTTTTGTTGTCACTACGCTTTTGCACCGACTTTTGCAGTTAACCTTTTATTCTTTATGTAGCTTAGCAAGTAACGGTAGATTTAGAATCTTGAAGTCTGCATGTTGCCCCACCCCTGCATCCATCTTGACTATTCCGTCGTCTCCGTCGATACTGATCAAAACTCCTGTATGGTCTCGGTTCTCACCATCGATCACTTTCACCTGCAGAAAGAAAAAAAAGTTATTAGAAAGTGTCTGATGATGACTTCAAACAATAATTCTGCAAGGATGAGAGTCAGTAAATGATTTTGAATGGTCAGTCAGTAAGAGGGCTGACTGTCAATCGTGCAATACCATTGGGTGATATTGGATGCTCAGACAGTAGGAAGATTGACTAGCATTCAAATATTGGATGGTCAGACAGTAGGGGGGGGTAACTATCCTTTAGTCAAAACCACAGTAGGTGATATTAAATGGTCAAACAATAGGAGGGTTGACTTAATGTTTAAAACTAGTGGATGATATTAAATGGTCGGACAGTATGAGGGTTAAAACACTAAGCCAACAAGAAACCATTTGCTCAAGGAACTTTTACTTGTCCATCTTAGATGGTCACACAGTAGGAGGGTTGACTATCGCTCAAAACAACAGTGAGTGATATTGAATGGTCAGACAGTAGAAGGGTTAACTATCTTTCAGTCAAAAACAGTGTGGGTGATGTTGAATGGTCAGACAGTAAGAGGGTTGACTATGAACCAATCAAAACCAGTGGAAGATATTGATTGGTCAAACAGTAGAAGGGTTTACTATCAATTCTTCAAAACCAGTAGGTGATATTCAATGGTCAGACAGGAGGAAGGTTAAAGCACTTAGCCAACTAGCAGCATATTCCTCAGGAACTGACTCCGTCCATCTTAGACAATGTTCAACACCACAATGGGTTGTATTAAATGGTTAAACAGTAGGAGGGTTGAAGAACTTACTCTGTCCATCTTAGATGGTGTGATGGCCTTGAGGTCTTGACTGGGAACATTGACGACACGTTCCTCATCCGGGAGGAAAACGGAACACATTCTCCCCTGAAAGAAAATGACGAAGAAGAAGTTAACCAATCAGGAAAGATAAGATGTCTCCCCACCGGCCTGGTCGTTCAAACCTTTGCTCAGTATCCGGCACTTACCGCCTAATGAAACCTAACTCTGTCAAGCTTCTCAAGTCTGCATCAAGACGCACCTTTTATCATTTTGCTTCTTATGTTTGGAATGCACTCCCCATCTCAATCAGAGAATCTGACTCTCTACAAACATTCAAGAAGTGTACCAAAAACTATATATACCCGATCTAATGCACTCAATTCTTAACATAGTGGGGCTTTATACATGTAAATGACTTATAATGCATGTATTTACTGAGCACTGTAAAAATCCAAGTAAAGCACAGAGGACCTGTCAAAAATCACTCCAAATTGTCCATCAGCTGTTTTGTTCTGTTTTGAAAAGCATCCCTATTTCATTAAAAATAGGGGCAAGTGAAAAAACTGACAGACTATTGAAATGACAAGCTAACTGCCCCGTCACTTAAAACATTAGTGGCCATTTGGACCTGTTTGTTGGGCAAAGTTTCCAACAAACAAATTATTTAAATTTAAAAAAAATCAAAACTCACTGTGATACTCCGAATGACGGCCGTCTTCTGCACCAGTGCTTTGTCCTCATGAGACATGATTTTCACTTCGATGTCCGTGGACTGCCACTCAGTCAGGCCGGAGTCCGTACCTCCGATACCCCCAGGAGTCTGGGGGTTGAAACCAAGCGGGGAGGGTGCACCGGGCGTCATGGGGAACCCCACAGGGCTAGGGGTGGCTTGGTAGCTAGAAGGGGACGGAGTGGGTTGGTAGCTACCTGGGGATGGGGTGGGTTGGTAACTGCCTGGACTAGGGGCCTGCTGGAAGGAGCTTGAGGATGGACTGGGTGTCGCTACGGAGGGGGAACAGAAATCAAATACTGTAGTTCGAAGGTAGAGTCTAATGATAATAATAACTAGTTCTTATATGGCACATTTTACAATAACCATATCAATGCGCTTTACATTAGTGCCCAGGGCCAAATTTCATAGAGCTGCTAAGCACGAAAATTTGCTTAGCATGAAATTTCTTCCTTGATAAAAACAGGATTACCAACCAAATTTCCATTTTGTTGCCTTTCCTTGTTACTGGTAGTCACCTGTTGTAATGCTTATCTTGAAAATCACGTAGAAATTTGGTTGGGAAATCTTGTTTTTATCAAGGCAAACATGTCATGCTAAGCAAATTGGGCACTGGTCATTGGGCCAATAGCATCCCTGTAATCTTTCTCAGCTCCCTTGGGAGTATACAACCTGGGCACCTGTAGCCCCTCAAAGGCTTTAATCAACCTCTACCCTCGCAGGTACCCCTGGGTGAAGAGAAGTAATTATAGTAAAGTATCTTGCTCAAGGACACAAGTGTCACGACCGGGACTAGAACCCACTCTCCGATGACCTAAACCCAAAATTGTTATGCTCTAAACCACAGGGCCATGAAACCCTGTGTCAAACAAATGGACTGGGTGTCGCTATGGAGGCAATAAAGAGTCAATTATTGTAATTCTACCGAGGGTCTTCAAAGGTAGAGTACTGTGGCGGATTGCAATAAAACGGTCTTAGTCAGCGGTCTAAGACCAGTCAGTTCTAGCCGGCTATCTGTCTTAAGACGGTCTTAGCTTAGTCAGTCATTAAGCCTGTTGCAATAACCCGGTCTTAGATAAGTCGGCGAAAAGTAATGCAATAAAAAAAAATGTCCCATTTTACTTGCACTTCTGCAGTCACTGGCGGTACAGCATTGTTCTTATTGCTTTGGTTTAAGTCAATGGATATCAAATCTATCATTTTTATTCGTGGGAACATATATTTACGATACATTGTATCATCATCATAATACCTCTCATGGGTGTGATCTATTTCTAAAATACAATCTCGTCGTAGAGCTCTTTGCATCAAACCATCTACAACTAACAAATGCAGCCGCGTTATCTTAAAAAACCAAAACAAAGACCGATTATAGCCAGCTCAGAGCAGGCTTAAGATTTAAGACTGGCTATAATTAAAGACATCGCTACAGCAATCGGTCTATAATTAAAGACTGTCTGAGCGCGTTTCAAGTTAGTCGGCCTAAGACTGGTTTAAGACCGCTTGGTTTAATCCACCCCTGATTGGTATAACTCCCCTGAGGGTCTAAGAAAAATGTTTTGCATTTTCATTTCATTTCACTTATTATTTTCAACAGGAAAATTTTTGTAAAAATTAAGACTGATAGAGAAAATATAAAGATACAAAATTATATAAATGAAAAAAGAAAGAAAAAAAGGGAGCACCCCTCGATGGAATTTTAAAAAGAAAAGGAACTTCTAGCGAGTTTATCTCCTGATGTCACAGTCTAAGAAACAGACAATATTAAAGGACATTATGGACATTGATAAACCAAGCTTTTTACAGTAGTGCTGGGCGAGTAGTGAAATTTGGTATTTGGTTAACCGCTGGCCAACTATCCGAAAGTAACCGGATATTTGAATATTTTTCCTCGCCGCTAGAGGGCGCTATTTTTAAAATTTATTCATTTATTTTTATTTTTTTTTTTTTTTCTCCTACAGGGCGCTGTTCGCTTGTGCCAAGCATACGCGCATGAATGTCGCACTTGATTTGTCGAACCTTTGTTGCGTTGTGATTGGTCAATGCGCAATGGGGCGGAGCTTAATGGATCTGTCTATTGACTCTATGTAAAGGAAAACTTTCTCTTCGCCCCTTCGATATAAGAATCCGGTTTCTTGGCTGTAATTTGAGGACTATCCGGTTTATTGAAAGGTATCTGCGCCCCTTGCAAATATCTGGTTAGGTCAAAAACGGTATCCGCGGTTAAGGTAAGGGAAAACTATTCGCCATTAACCGGATATTCAAAATATTCGCCCAGGCCTACATGTAGCTTACATTATGAAGATATGAGAACTAATTTAAGCTAAAATTACAAAATTTAATACATGTTAACATGTAGTTATTGTATTTTACAAACACTAACATTTTGGCTTCCAGCACCAAAATTTGCTAAGCATGAAATTTCTTCCTTCATAAAAACAGGATTATCGACTAAATTTCCATCTGTTGCATATTGCTTGTTACTGGTATTCAGCTGTTGTTTGCTTATCCTGAAAATCACGTGGAAATTTGGCTGGTTATCCTGTTTTTATAAAGGAAGAAATTTCATGCTTAGCAAACTTTTGTGCTAAGCAGCTCTAGGAAATTGGGCCCTTGAGTACAAGCCTGGTGTAATTTTCTTTTTTAAAAAAGAAAATTTCACCAGCCTGCTTTGTCCTCATTATTATTTCATGTAAAAAACAAAAACCGCAGAGTAACTATTCAAAAATAGATAAACTTACGTTGATAGTTTCCCGGTGATGGAGTAGGTTGATAAGGAGAGTACGTAGATTCACTTCCATACATCCCTGAGGAGCTGCCTGGAGTAGCAGGGGTGTAAGGACCGTTACTAGGGGGTGTCTCAGACCCATAGCCTGGGGTAGCGGGGTTGGGGGTAGTACCGTAGGGCTGGGGGGATGGGGACGCTTCATCATAGCTGAAGTCATAATCACTGGATCTGAAAACCACAACAAGGAATCAAGGTTAACTGCACTTAAGGACCGTTACTAGGGGGTGTCTCAGACCCATAGCCTGGGGTAGCGGGGTTGGGGGTAGTACCGTAAGGCTGGGGGGATGGGGACGCTTCATCATAGCTGAAGTCATAATCACTGGATCTGAAAACCACAACAAGGAATCAAGGTTAACTGCACTTAAGGACCGTTACTAGGGGGTGTCTCAGACCCATAGCCTGGGGTAGCGGGGTTGGGGGTAGTACCGTAAGGCTGGGGGGATGGGGACGCTTCATCATAGCTGAAGTCATAATCACTGGATCTGAAAACCACAACAAGGAATCAAGGTTAACTGCACTTAAGGACCGTTACTAGGGGGTGTCTCAGACCCATAGCCTGGGGTAGCGGGGTTGGGGGTAGTACCGTAAGGCTGTGGGGATGGGGACGCTTCATCATAGCTGAAGTCATAATCACTGGATCTGAAAACCACAACAAGGAATCAAGGTTAACTGCACTTAAGGACCGTTACTAGGGGGTGTCTCAGACCCATAGCCTGGGGTAGCCGGGTTGGGGGTAGTACCGTAGGGCTGGGGGGATGGGGACGCTTCATCATAGCTGAAGTCATAATCACTGGATCTGAAAACCACAACAAGGAATCAAGGTTAACTGCACTTAAGGACCGTTACTAGGGGGTGTCTCAGACCCATAGCCTGGGGTAGCGGGGTTGGGGGTAGTACCGTAGGGCTGGGGGGATGGGGACGCTTCATCATAGCTGAAGTCATAATCACTGGATCTGAAAACCACAACAATTGTCTCTGCTGCGCCTGAACATCTGTTTACATGTAGATTGATGTAGCGCAATAGAAATACTTCCTAATAATATTGTTATTATTATTAACAAGGGATTTTCAATCAGTTCAACTCAAATCAATTGTAAGGTTGAGGTAACACCATGTAATGATAATCCGTTATGAGTGGGGTGGTTCTGAATAAATTAGTAGGTTTCAACTTGACATTTCGATCGTCGTCTTCTGGAGAAAGCTGGATTCTGATGCTGCAAGCTGCTCAAGTATTGATGATGCGGATCTACTCAATTTGTGTAACGCACGTTAAAGAACTGAATATAAATTAGATCAGTCTCATGACATTCTGGTTTTGGTTAAGTTAGTTACTGAGAAAATAAGAGTTAGCTGTTGCAAACTGCTTCCCAACCAGAAGGGTGTCTATGGTATAAACTGCTTAGTGCAGAGTAGTTCTCGAGTGTCAAACAAGAAAGGCATTTCGAGAATGACTCTGCCAGGGTCATAACGCAGGGCACCAACTAATTGGACAAATCATTACCTGCTAGGTGTGTTGGTAACCGTTGGATCCCACGCTCCGGACCGTCCTGGTGTCTGACTCCCATCATGCAATGGGGTCTGCGAGCCGTAATGTGGAGTCCTACTACCTGTAATTAACACAAATTTAAAAAAAGCTATGATTAATTTTCTGAGCAGCTGACTTCAACGTGTGGCGTACCCTGAGGAGCATTGAGTAGTCAGACTTCATCACAAATGAAAGGCTGATTGTCAGACGCTGGTCTCTTAAACCGGCCTCAGGTCGACCTTGCGACTGACTTTTCAGGATCACACTGCGCCTGAGCTACATGTAAGACCATCGGGAACTTTTTAAGTCTGTGATTATTACGACCTGAGTGTAACTACGATGATTTTGAGACAATCTGAAACAGTTGCCGCTCGAAAAAATGAACAGTCGCAAAAGTAAAACAATTTCAACATGTACGACGTGATCCCGATGGTCGGGAACCAACCGCAGGCGCACAAATCTCAGTTATTGTGACCTGAGCATATTTTGTCAGCGCAATGCCGACGGTTTGTTGCGGGCACAAGAAAATCATAGGTCGACCTGAGGCCGCTCTTTACAGAGCGGAAAGTGAAGTGGTGCGCTCATGTGATGAGACAGGGAGGTCTACACAACACAACTATAGGCTGTCTGCCTATGGGTACAAGCAAAGGTCGAAGACTAAAGATTGACTCGTACCCAAGCTGGTCGACCATTGGTTGACTACTGTAGTCGACCATTTGGAACCAGCCTTGAGCCCATGGTTTCTTCCATGGTCCCAACAGCATGTTCTATTCTAACATGTGTTAAGCGCAGAGAGGAACCAGTTACACTGTAGCGAAAAAAAGGAAGATTAACGAGGCTTCCAAATAAGTCGTTCGAGTGAGTGTGTCACTGCGCATGTACGTTGCTAGTCAACAAAGGGTCGATTAAACTGTCGCTATTTGTGCCCACTTGGACTTGCTCCAAGCTGCATTGGACCTTGACTTACCATCATGCAGAGGAGTCTGTGACCCATACACCGGAGTCTTGGAACCTGAACTGCCATACATGGGAGTCTGGGAACCATACATTGGGGTTCGGCCATACGCTGTGGTAGCACCAGTCCTGATTTGTCCTCTGAAACGAAATACACAACAAAATATTAAATGAAATCGAGGCAAGACCATGTGACTTGTGCCATCACATGTTTACAAAACAGGCACAGAGCATGTATGGGTAAAAACAAAAATGAATAAACTTTTGAAATGAAAAAAGGTGGCAAATCTCTAAAGCTGTGACTTTTAAAACTCTTGTATCTATGAGAAAGTAATGACACAAAATGTAAAATTTCCCATTTTTATGACCCGTGCAGCGTGTTGCTGCCAAAAAAAAAAGCATGGAATGTACATGGTCACTGCTTTCTTGAAAAAGAAGGTCTATCAGGTCTTGGAGAAAAAGCACAGAACAACAAGTTTGATGCAAAATAGTCAGGCATGCAACTGCCCGTTGAAAAAAAAAAAAAAAAATCTTCAAAGGCACAACGCAAGTGTGGAGTGAGGCCGCCAAAATGCCACGGGACATGATACCCACAATGGTACCCTCGAAAATGTGGAGGTTTATTATGCTCTTAGGTGCATTGTTAGCATGTATGTACATGTACTAGGCTTATTTTACATTATTTTAGTTGTACATTGTTATTGCCAGGTATATGTGCTCTAGTAATATTTTAATATTATTGGGTTATTATGTAAACTTGTACATATATTTTGGATGTAATTTTATTGTTAACCAAATCCCATTAGCTTGTGACTTTTTATTTGGTCTTGTATTTTAATACGAAAATAAACAAATTTTGAATTTAATTGAATTGAATTAACAAAAAACAAACAAAACCAAATTTGTAATTTTTTTTATTTTTTATCAATTTTATTTTTAAACGCGGAATTCCGCGGAAACGCAGAAGAGTAGCATGCCTAAATTATCAACGTCAGCATTCTCTGTGGTTTTTATTTCAACGACTTACCCTACTTTGTTGAGTCTATTTTTATCGACACTGATGGTCCTAAACATAGCATGGAGCTCTACTCTAGCGGTAGATTCAGTGGCGTCTTTCACAATTCCAATGTGACCTAGAAACAAATGACAGAAGATTTAATCAAACAAGATTCTATATTTGATATACATGTAGAATTTGAGGCATTGCATGGTGAGGTATATACATGTACATTTGGTTTGCGGTAACACCATGTGTGTATCTACTTGGCAGGTAGAGTTTGTTCTTAGAGAACTGTCTTGCTTTATTCTACTGCCGCGGAGCACATGTTCGGGGGTTCGGGAGACTTCTCAGTTCTAAAAAGAACTGTCCTGCTTTTTACCTATTACCAGGGCGGATGGTATAGAAATTAGACTGGACTAATACTTTAGCTTATACAGGGATGATATTCTTTGAAAATGAAAAGGTCTGAAAATTCAGTTGATTGGAAATGTCAATTATTCCATCATTTGTGTGCCAAGCACACAACAATCAACATGAGCGCGCAGCGCGAAGTCTCTTACGGCCGGGGCCCAGTCAAAATGTCGGAAAGTGGAAAAAAAGGTTGGAATTCCGACAAAAGTCGGAAGAATCTCATCCCTGCTAATAGGATCCTGATTAACTGTACTACCGCGGCGTCAGTTTTTGAATTGGTCGCAACGTTTCGACTAGCTTGCCTTAGTCATAGTCAGGAGACTGTACATTCTATATTTTGCAATCTACAAACTACGATAGCAGAAAGCACAGGACCTGTGCCTCTTTCATATTGTCCAAAGTAAAAGGGTTAAGTTGGCATCCGGAATATAAAGATTAATATGATTATTATTTTGTTTGAAACCCATGTGTGTTAAGCACTCTACTTTCCCAGAGTCAAGTCAAACAAATCCAAATACATAATATGGATTATATAATAACCTTTCCCGGTTTAGATGTTCTGCACACAAGCTTTTTATAGAAACTGGAAGGTATGTAGAAATCAAATATGAACAGCGAATTTGCCCTCATTGTAATTTGGAGGTTGAAACTGAGATCCATTTTTACTCAATTGTCCAGTATACAGTGCTCTTAGGGAACAAATGCTTAACTTTTTGAGTTAATTTTCAGCTGTTTACCAACAGTGAAAAATTGAATTTCCTATGAGTTCTACAGATGAATCTATTATTAGATGCGTTGCTTTTTTTTTTTTTTTTTTTTTTTTTTTTTTATGAATTTAAAAGAAAAACATAATGTCTGATTACCTCTGTTGACTTTATTTTTCTCCTGCCAATGTATATTAATAAAATAATTCAGGTTTAAAATGTTGGAATAAAAAAACAAATAAATGAATGAAATATTCAGGCGTGATTCCAATTGACGAGGGGGGGTCAGGGGTCAATACCAGAAGGGTGCCTATGTTTATTTATCAAACCGAAGTGTTATAGTCTGGTGCCTCACCTTTGTAGGGTCCTTGTGATATTCGAACAGTCTGACCAATCAGCTCCATATCTCTGCTCATACGCCCCCTTCCGCGACCCATCGAGCCTCCTCCAGCTTGTGCTGTAAAAACAATAATAATAATAATATTGAAGTCTTATAATAGCGCACATACATGTATCTACCAAACAAGGTACTCCAGGCGCTGAGTATATATACACACTTTCAGAAAGATAGGAAATATTGCAGTGATGAATTTTGCGACCCAATTATGTAGCACCTTATAAGGGTTTACAAGGTGCTACGACGCATACAGCAGCCACAGCCAGGAACACCGGGCGAACCCCTTCTCTTTTCGAAAAGTGCACTGGGTTCTTTTACATGCGCTACACAACACATGGGACCAACGGCTCTACGTCCCATCTGAAGGACGAAGCAATGGTTAAGTGTCTTGCTTAAGGACACAAGTGTCACAGCTGGGGATTCGAACACACACTCTGCTGATCAGAAACACCAGAGTTTGAATTCGGTGCTCTTAACTGCTCAGCCACGACACTTCCACAAAACGTAAAACGTAACAAGAGTTTACATTACAAAGTTGGATTAATCTTAAGGGGTTGGTGATGACAAGTACATAGATCTCTCTGTGAGTTGTGACGATTCAAAAAACTTAAAAAAAACAATGACATCTTGATGTTTCGATCAGTATGCCTTCACTGTCTTCAAGAGAAAAGGATAATAAGCGCTATATAAATGCATGTTGTTATTATTATTATCTGTGTAATCATAACCATATGCCCAGAAATTGCTAACATTTGGTGCTTCTTATACACACTGTTTCAGAACTGTACGTGGGGTTTTGAGAAGATCGGGTAAATAGAAGTTTGGGAGTGTCGTGGCCGAGCGGTTAAGAGCACCGAATTCAAACTCTGGTGTTTCTGATCAGCAGAGTTTGGGTTCGAATCCATAGCCATGACACTTGTGTCCTTAAGCAAGACACACAACCATTGCTTCGTCCTTCGGATGGGACGTAAAGCCGTTGGTCCCATGTGTTTTGTAAACGCATGTAAAAGAACCCAGTGCACTTATTGAAAGAGAAGGGGTTCGCCCCGGTGTTCCTGGCTGGATTGGCAGCATATTGCGCCACAGCACCTTGTAAACCATTACATGGTGCTTAAGGATTACGTCTTATATCTCAAAATTCGCCCCACTCCTTGCAGCAATAATACCTGGCGCTTTGTATCCTTTGGCAAAAGGCGCGTTATAAATACGGATATTATTACTATTATTTTTAAGTTGTGCTCATCATCATGACGACTTGTTCTCTTACCTCCACTGCTAGGATGAGCTGGACTAGAGATCCTTGGTGACATGGGACTGTATCCAGTACCTAAACCAGCATCCAATTGCTGCAAAAAGAAACAAAAAATAACAGCAGATCAAGATGATTTTTTTTATTTTTATTTCTTTTTTTTGTTTTTTGTATGCAAGTCGCCAGACACACAAGGCCTGAAGGCCACTTCAAGGTGTGGGCTACAATTATTTTTGTCCAGAGGACGTTGCCACCAACTCCTAGGGCTGAAACAGGGTTACCCCTTTCACAGTCCATACAGACGTAGGCTTGGGTATCATCAGTCCGAAGCCTGGCCGGTAGAGCAGAAAGCACTACCTCCCAAATTTTATGTAGCAAGTGTCATGACCAAGATTCGAACCCACACTCTGCTGATCAAAACAGCAGAGCTTGAATCCGGTGCTCTTAACCGCTTGGTCATGACACTTATACCAAAATGCCCAAAGCAACTGCAAATGGCTGCGAATGGCTGGTTATAAAATGCCTCCAGAAGCTGCGAATGACTTGTGCTAAATGCTTACAGCAGCCACAAATGGCTGGTACCAATACACAGATGACAATCGAGCCCGGCATTCTTCATTTCTATTTCTACAGGTCGAGACTAAATCAAAAGGGAAAAGTTTAAGATTACTTTATTTGGAAATTTTTCAAACAGATGTGACCTTTGACAGGTAACAAATGACCCTTGACCTACCCTCGACCCTCCAGCCAGCACGATGTGTCTCGTTCGACAGACGAAGATACCTCCGTTATCCGTCATCAGACGAGAGTGAAGGAACGCGAAGCTGCGGTAGATGTGACGCACCTCGCCCTGACGACCCTGTAGCATATGAAAAACATTGATGAAAATAATGACTTCTATCTTCCTTTCACTCCATTTCTGACATGATTTTACAGGGCATTGAGGCACTGTGTGTTGTGTTGCCATTTAGCCTTCAAGAAAGACTGCTTGGGTTAAAAAAATAACCAGAATTTCCTTAGCAGTGTTTTCTGCTAAACAGCTATATAAAATTACAAGAAAATTTCATGGCTCTGCTTACAGCTGAATTCAGGGCGTACGGCCCATATAACTAGTCTTCACATTTGGTGTATCTCAACTTACGCATAAAATAACAAACCTGTGAAAATTTGAGATCAATTGGTCATCGAAGTTGCGAGATCATAATGAAAGAAATATAACCCTTGTCACACGAAGTTGTGAATGTTTAGATGATTGATTTCGAGACCTCAAGTTCTAAATCTGAGGTCTCAAAATCAAATTCGTGGAAAATTACTTCTTTCTCGAAAACTATGGCACTTCAGAGGGAGCCGTTTCTCACAATGTTTTATACTATCAACCTCTCCCCATTACTCGTCACCAAGAAAGGTTTTATGCCAATAACTATTTTGAGTAATTACCAATAGTGTCCACTGCCTTTAACGGCTGATTGTGCTTACTGTATGGTAATCATTTCATACCACTGCTAACCGTAGGCTCATGAAAAGGCATGCTAACCTTCAGGTGCTTACCACATGAAAATGAATTCTATCCCAACGAGCAAGATGGCAGCCTAATACTTTTGCTAATCTGACAAATACGCTTACACATAGCAACTTTTTCTGCTACAGTAAGTAGGAAAATTCGCTTACCGTTAAGCAGCACTATGAAAATGGGCCCAGGCGATGTTTAAGCGATGTA
The DNA here is from genome assembly GCF_902459465.1 of Asterias rubens. NCBI lineage: Eukaryota > Metazoa > Echinodermata > Asteroidea > Forcipulatida > Asteriidae > Asterias > Asterias rubens. The sequence goes on from NW_022985696.1 coordinate 151,152, forward strand.
ATCCGAGCTTAGCAGACCCATTTTTTTTTTTTTATGCAAGTCGCCAGACACACAAGGCCTGAAGGCCACTTCATGATGTTGGCAAAAATTATTTTATTTTTCTAGGGGCCAGTGCCATCTACTCTTTGGGCTGAAACAGGGTTACCCCTTTCACAGTCCATACGTATGAAGGCTTCGGTATCATGACCCAGTTAGATGACTTACCGAGTGAGGCCCATCGATGACCTTAACGATGTCTTTGACTTGTATATTATTCTGTTCGGCATCCAGGGCTATAGCATTACGAGAATCCTTCTTCCTTGTGATTGCCGCCGATTTGACGTGCACCAACTGCAGAGAAAGAAACAGATTAAAAACATTACAATGCTGAAAAGCATTTTCAGAGTTGAGACTATGCCAGGGCCAGGGGCCAAAGTTAAACATTAAAGGAACACTCTGCCTTGGATCGGTCGAGTTGGTCTTTGAAAAGCGTTTGAAACAATTTTTTATGAAATGCGTATGGTAAGAAAGATATTTTAAAAGTAGAATATAATGATCCACACAAGTATCACTCGAAATTGCACGGTTTTCCTTTCACGTTGCAAACTAACACGTCGGCACAATTTTGACTCGACAAAATGGCTACCGTGTTTCTTCGCGACGTAAAAGGAAAACCGTGCAATTTCGAGGCATGTTGGAGTGGATCATTATATTCTACTTTAAATAATCTATCTAACCACTAGCATTTCCTAACAAACGGTTTCAAACGCTTTTCAAAGACAACTCCTTTTAAACACACATGTACATATTGGTCTGGCTCTCTTCTCCATGTTCCATACAACAATACGTAGGCGAGTCAGCATACACACAACTTGAATTTCCAGGCTGGTCAAACCTTAACCTTTGTTCCAGTTATACTTCACGCAAAATTATTACTAGTGTATTCATATACACATTGCTCTCGCCACACAATACTTTCCAAATGTGCCTCATCAACTGAATTCTGTTGCCTAGTAAAAAGAAATTGTGAGCGACCAACAAAGGGAAACCCCTGTGGCGAAATTCACTAACCATCCAGTCCTGCTTCAATTAGTCATGACTTTGACACTAGTGGCAACTCATTTGGCAGTAGCTATTAGCTGTGGCGGCAGGGGTGAAATTGGAAGTTGAAAAGCTACAGTCACGGCTAGATATAACAGGTGATAGGTAGTCCCAAGTATAGAACTCTTCCTCTGTGCATGCTGTACACAGATACAGAATCCTACATATAAGGGTCCGTTTCTGGGGCGGACAATTTTCAAAGCTTCTTAACTCAAATCTAACCTGTAAGAGCCACTAATTTCAACAGATTCAGAATACGATCCAAAAACTGGCATTTCTTAATGTTAAGAGCTACATTATCTCACGAAAATTATGGATTTGTAAAAAAATATATGACGACCAAAACCCACCGCCATGGAATGTGAATAGGGTGAAAATAGTGGCTTTTTGCAGGTAAGATTTGAGTTATGAAGCTTTGAAAATTTTCCGCCCCAGAAATGGACCTTATATCTCGGCAACACTGTAGTATACTACACAAGTTTAAAACCACCAGGGCTAACTTTGTAACTAGTCGCACAGGGTAATTTGAGACACCAATAGATAAGCTTGGGCGATATCACGATATTATCAAACATCGCGATATTAATTTGGAAACGATTTCGATATCGGATGGATTTGGTTTTAATCGAAATATCGATATATCGCGATATATGGCGATATATCACGATAATCGCGATATATCGATTAAATATCGCGATGTGTTTGCTAGCTGAGACATCTTGCACCCCATAGGTTTGGAGTAAAACCAGAAGAATAGGTCATTAGAACACCTCTCTTAAGCTATGACTGTCTCTTCTACAACTTTCACTTGGAGTTTTAAGACTGATGATGTCAAATTTCATTAATCGCGATTATATCGAATATCGCGATATATTGTCGGCGATATATCGTGAATAAAATAAATGGATATCGCCCAAGCTTACCAATAGATGAAGAGTAAACAAAATATAGATTTTGTTGTAATCATTCTTACCTTATTATTCATATTGAGTACTTGGAATGTTTCTTTCTCCAGTCGTACAATCACGCCGACAGTCTGTGGACTGTGATCAAATATAGGGAATTAATGACTACGACTAATCTTAGGACTTAGGACGAGTCCCAACCCTGCACTGTAGCATGCAGACCTTAAGAATAATCCTAAGTTAGGACGAGTTACTTGTCCTAACTCGAGGTAAGACGAGTCCCAACTCTTTGTGGAATTGGACCCCTGCACGTTAACGGTTGATGGTGCCAATCCCAACAAAGGTCAGAATTTAAACTTACTCAAGCTGCACAAGATCGCCGAGCTGGAACTGTCCCATTGTATCCACTCCTGAACTCATCTCTTGACAGAGCTGCATGTCCTTAGGTAATACTTTCATCTAAAACAAGAAAAAAGCAGATAAAATCAAGTTGAGTTCGTGAAAATCACAGAGTGATGTCTTCAGGAGCGTGACGCTTCCAGTACTGGTCAAATCCACTGTACATACGAAAATTATTTTCGCATGAAAAAAACGTATTTTCATGACATTGTTTTACTCATTTCTCAAAAGCTACAGCACCTCAGCAAGTAATATTTCAAGGGAAGTTTTCTACCAATAATATCTTTAAACCGTGTAAAGTTTAATGTAAATCTGTAGACATCGTATTTTTGTGTCCTACAAAAAGTACCCAAACCCCAAAAAAGTCTACACTAAAGGATGAATAGGCTCAACATCTGACGTCACGGCGAGTACTTTCTTCTTTGACCTACGGTTATTCCACATAGAGATACGCAGTCAAATTCTATCGCGTACGTGATAGGAGTGTACTATTTGGGCATATTTTGGAAAGCTCATGTCAGCGCACATTTATCCAATGATATCATTGTATCCAATGGAATCACTGGATCTTTGCAGCATGTACCTGTCTGAGGGCCCAGTCTATAGGATGGAGGGAAACACGCGCCAGGCAAGGAGCTCCAAAAAGATGCAGTTTCAGGAACAAGTACGCGACAGGTAAAGTTGTCCTATACATGTAGAGAGTAGCATCAAGGCCGGTTTATAGTCGGTCGCGTGATGGTCGCGCGAAATCTTGACGCGCGATCCAAAAAAGACACAGCTTTCAGGCCTCAGCACGTCGAAATTTCCATCACACGACAATCGCGCGACCGACTATAAACCGGCCTTCAGGAGGTAAATAATAATAATAATAATGGACACTTTTAAAGCTCCGGTATCCACCGCAAGAAGCGCATATGGCGCTGCTCTACAAAAGAACAACCAACAAGCAATGAAAGTAGCATAACAAAATCAGAAAAATAAACTGAACAAAAGGCTTCTCTACGAAGATGAGTTTTTAAACTGTTCTTGAATATGTTGAGTGATTTGGAGAGTTTCACAGTTTCCGGGAGGGAGTTCCAAAGCCTCGGTGCTGAGCTCTGAAAACTTCTCTCTCCCCATCGATGATTTGTTGTTTTTTTCCTGGAGGAGTTTGTGTTTTGCAGACCGTGATAATTTACGAGCAGCGATAACCTTGACATGTTTTGAGTAACTACCAATAGTGTCTAGAGCCTTTAATAATTTACCTCATGCATGGTGAGATCTGAGAAGAGTACAGCCAGATTCTCCTCGACTCTAACCACTAGTCCAGTATCTCCTTCGTATCGACCAGCGATAACCTTGACGTGATCACCGATCTTGAAATGTTTCCTTAATTCATGGGCTGGGAACTCCAATATATCCTGCGGAAAAAATTTGTATAACAACATTTTTAGTTAACACTACAATCTCAGCCAAAATTCTTGGGCCACCTACATGCATTCGCAATGTACATGTAATACATAAAGTATTATCTTCCAGTACGCGCTGATCCACCAATCAGATGCTCGAACTACTAGGGGGATAAAAACATATATACTACTTCCTCTGTTTTATATCCTACTTCCTCTGTTTTTATTACACAGTGCATATTGTGAATGTCAATGCGTCACGCTCCATATTCAGACAGTGTAAAAATGACATTCTAAACTTTGAGCGCTTCGTCGCAACATAACTTTCTGAAATTTGAAACTTTGCGCGTTGATGTACATGAAACTGGAAGATAAATTCGTTATAACACGCGTAATATATGGGCAACCAGTTCCAGGCAATCTCCATGAAGAAAAGATATTCACATTTGAACGTTAAAAATGTTCTTTTGTGGATCGTAAGACAATGTTTTAAAATTTACTCGTGTGCTACCACAGTGGTCCTGTAGCATGCACTGCAGTTGATTGTCTCCAAGTTGCCTGTAAAACATGCCTCGTGTGACAAGGCCCTTACAATATGTAAAACGTAGTTTGTGTGAATACCAAGTTTGGATGCTTACAGGTTTTATGATATTGGGTCCTGAGCCTTATTTTCATGGCTCCTGCCTTCAGGGCCCAATTTCATAGAGCTGCTTAAGCACAAAATTTCGCTTACAAAATTTTGCTTAAAGACAGTGGACACTATTGGTAATTGTCAAAGACTAGCCTTCACAGTTGGTGTATCTCAACATATGCATAAAATAACAAGCCTGTGAAAATTTGAGCTCAATCGGTCATCGAACTTGCGAGATAATAATGAAAGAAAAAAACACCCTTGTCACACGAAGTTGTGTGCGTTTAGATGGTTGATTTCGAGATCTCAAGTTCTAAATCTGAGGTCTCAAAATCATATGCGTTGAAAATTACTTTCTCGAAAACTACATGTATGGCACTTTAGAGGGAGCCGTATCTCACAATGTTTTATACCATCAACCTCTCCCCATTACTCGTCTTCAAGAAAGGTTTTATGCTGATAACTATTTTGAGTAATTACCAATAGTGTCCACTGCTTTTAAGCAAAATAATTCTTGCTTAGTAAAATCAGAGTACTGGCCAAGACTCCACTCAATTGCTATGCTAAGTAAACAACAGCTAAATACCAGTCACAAGCAATGTATATGGCATGAAATTTTGGCCAGTAACATGTGTAAAATAAGCGAGCTATTTTCGTGCTTAAGCAAATTATTTGCTTAAGCAGCTCTATGAAATTGGCCCCAGTTCGCAAAGAACTAGCGCTTACAGAAGCAGTGAATTCTGCGGTACACCAAGCGTTTTTCACACAACGTACATGTAATACTTAAAACCCTGTATGTATTGACTGCTGAGCAGCTTCATAAAATTGGGCCCAGTTGACAGCTGAAGGGTCATTCTATTTTTCTATAGGGATGGGTGAAGGTATTGCCTGCTAAACAGCTTCATATAATTGGGCATAGTTGAAAGCTGAAGGGTCATTCTATTTTTCTACAAGGGGTGATTATTTACCTTTAGATCTTCATGTTTAGGCAGTACAGATATAGTGTTCCCCTCTGCTGAGATGACCCTCCCCTGGAGGTGAATGAGATCACCCTCGATGACCTCTACGTTGTCTCCGGCAGCGAAGTTATGAACCTGCTCTTGACTGTTCTTGCTGTCCGCAACCACTGATTCTCTCAGTCAAGGAATAAAAATAGTAACGGTAGCTTCAAAGCTTTCATATCCTGGAGCTCTATGGCAACATCCCCCCACTGAGTGAAAGGATCAAGTACCGCCGGTTGCGCCTTGCTGGTCACTGTCTACGGCACCCAGAGCTACCAGCCAATAAAGTCATCGTGTGGGAGCCCACTCACGGCAGGCGTGGCCCCGGAAGACCCACCAACACCATACTCAAGACCCTGATCGAGGATGCAGGAGTAGTCAACAAGGAGGTGCTAATCAGCTGTATGCAGGATAGAGTTGTGTGGCGTGTCAGACATAGAGCCCGACTCAAACATGCGGCAACGCGAAAACTTGGGTCGACTGAGTGAGTGAGTGATTCATATCCATCACTCAGTGACGCTCAAGGCGCTTCAACATTCAAGGAATAACCTGATTATAATAATGCATATTTGGTTTGTGGTAACACCATGTGTGTATCTACTTCCCAGGTAGTTTGTTCTTAGAGAACTGATTATAATAATAATAACGAAACAGGGACAAATGTGAGAATCTATCTGTTGCAGAAGGAAGCGCTTTTGGGAACAGCGAGGATCCTAAGAAAGACCCTCGAGATCTAAGGCTACGGGACGTAGCCCGACTCGAGGAGTTACCGGCACAAATGAAAATATGATCTTTCTTTTGCATGCTGTGATTAGATGAAATAATAATAATCATAATAATAGTGGCTTCTTATATAGCGAGCATATTCGTCAATCAGTGACGCTCAAGGCGCTTCAACGTACAGTATTTTCTTGGACTATGTTTTTGAATTACGAGACCTACTTCTTTTACATAGCACCATGTAATAGTGTAATAGTTTACAATGTATTGCGACACAATATGCTGCCGAACTAACTAGGAACACTGGGGTGAACTTCTCTTTTCAGTAAGTGCATTGGTATTTTTTTTACATGCGTTACAGAACACACAGGACCAATGGCTTTATGTCCAATCCAAAGGATGAAGCATCATGGTTAAAGACAGTGGACACTATTGGTAATTGTCAAAGACTAGTCTGCACAGTTGGTGTATCTCAACATATGCATAAAATAACAAACCTGTGAAAATTTGAGCTCAATCGGGCGTCGAAGTTGCGAGATAATAATGAAAGAAAACAACGCCCTTGTCACACGAAGTTGTGTGCTTTGTGATGCTTGATTTCGAGACCTCAAATTCTAAACTTAAGGTCTCGAAATCAAATTCATGGAAAATTACTTCTTTCTTGAAAACTACGTCACTTCAATGAGCTGTTTCTCACAATGTTTTATACTATCAACCTCTCCCCATTACTCGTAATCAAGAAAGGTTTTATGATGATAATTATTTTGAGTAATTACCAATAGTGTCCACTGCCTTTAAGTGTCTTGTTTAAGGCATAGGTGTCCTGATAAATTTTTGTGATGAATTTAAGGATACACTGAACGTCAATTCCTTCGGGTCTATCTTCAAATCTTTCCAGCTCCGTTAAAGTTGGTTTGATTCCTTCAGCAACCTGGTAAACAAACAAATAAATTTGAATATGTTAACCACTCAAGTTTAAAACCGTTGAATAGTTTTGGTCAAATGAATGTTTGACCAAAGACAGATAGATGCAAATTTTCATCTATAAAGTTGTTGCGATATCCGCTGCTAAAAGATAGGATTCAAACTGCCTCTAGCTACCGGGCAATCTTGGTGGTCAAGTCAGTATGACACTGCTCTATAAATGCAAGGGCCGTAGGTTCGAATCCCACCCAAGTAATATGCCTAATGAATTTGTTCACAGAACTCGGGAAAGTACAGTGCTAGCACATATTTTTGTAAGGATCAAACCAAATAATAAAGACATAAAGCTTGGCACATGCTTTGTACAAATTGTGCCTGAAGGAATCTACGCTTCTGTGCAAATTTTTGACGTCAAAGGTCACAGGTCATAGGTCACATTGTCTTGTATAGACAATGTGACCTCTGACGTCACACGAAAAAACAATAACATGATTCGCGCGCATACCGCCGGGCAAAACCTTTGTGTTTTGGCAGCCAGCTAGAAAGTGTACGCAATCTTACTATGACTAGCAACTCAGTGCCCGGCGAAACATGACGTATATAGTGTTTTGTCAACAGAGGGCAGTTTGAATGTAAACATAGGTCACATCGTCTATATGTAAACAACTTACTATGGCACTCATGGCAAACGTCTTATACAGAAATCCTTTGTGACTGAAACGATTGCCCTCAAAGATTAGAAAGTCACCGTCTTTGGAAACGTCTCCACCGATCGCTCTGTGGACAGAATAAAAGAAAATAAGAAAATATTCTCTTACCTCCAAAAAGGAATAAAAATCATTACATGAATTTCCCTATTAATCAAAACTCACATAGGATTCGTACTGCCTCTAGCTACCGGCAACCTTGGTAGTCTAGTTGGTAAGACACTGCTCTAGAATTGCAAGGGTCGTGGGTTCGAATCCCACCCGAGTAACATGCCTGTGACAGGACTCGGGAAAGTACCGAGTATACAGCGCTAACACACATCGGTGTATGGGTAAAAACCAATTAATATTCTTCATCCCCGATGCAAAGTTAACATCTATTATATCGTTGCGGTTGCCGCTGCCAAAACATAGGATTCGAACTGCCTCTAGCTGCCGGGCAACCTCGGTAGTCTAGTTGGTAAGACACTGCTCTAGAATTGTAAGGGTCGTGGGTTCGAATCCCACCCGAGTAACATGCCTGTGACAAGACTCGGGAAAGTACCGAGTATACAGCGCTAACACACATCGGTGTATGGGTAAAAACCAGTTAATATTCTTCATCCCCGATGCAAATTTAACATCTCTTACAAAACTCACTGGTTTCACAGCTACTCTTATCAGAGTCAGTACTACCAATAAAGTAGTTCATTCGCATGCATAGTAACTGTATGCTGCTCTGGCTGGTAAACTACTTTTGCTTAGCAAACGCTTTTTGGGGGCACAGGGCCCAACTTCACAATGTCTATAAGCAAAAAACAAAATTGCTAAGAACAGAGAAATCTGCTTAACAGAAACTGGTTATCAGCCAAGATTCCATCAAATTTACATTGCTGCAACTGGTGACAGACCCCAACCCCCCCCCCCCCCCACAACTCATTTTTGCTCAGGCAAGAAACTAACTAAGCAGTGTTTTCTGCTTACAGTGTTTTCTGCTTAACAGCTTAATAAAACCAGGCCCAGGTCTACAAAAAAGCAGACAACACAATGCAATAAAATACAATAGATTCATTTATCGGAGTATTGCGTCATTGAATTTTTCACATTCATAGTGCCCTAACCTGACCCCGTCCTCGTCAAAGAGCTTTTGAACAGGTCTTCGTTTCTTCTTGCGCTTCTCGGTGTTCGGTGCGCGTATGGTGCCACGCATCCTCGTGTAGTCTATACGTGGGAGGAGCTTGAGGGTGACCTGGTTCTGAGACGTCTCCACGTAGTCCACCTGGGCGAGGTCATCTTTGAAGACCCCTCTCCTTTGGGTCAAAGGTCAAAGTGTTATAGGTCAGATGTCAAAGTAACAGGAGTATGATATGTCAAACATTTTTCATAGTTTCAGCTTATTTTGCCCGCCTGTATGTTGATTGCTTTTATCAATGGACATTGATCATTTAAAGGCACTGGACTACTTTGGTAATTGTCAAAAACCAGTATCCTCACTTGGTACATGTATCTCCCAACATTGCATAAAGTAACAAACCAGGACCCTATTGGTCAACGAAGTTGCATGTGAATCATGAAAGTTGCAATACTTTGAGTGCTTTCAGATGCATAACAGAAGGCTTCAGCTGAAATTACCTCTTTCTCAAAAACTACGTTACTTCAGGGGAGCCGTTTCTCACAATGTTTTATACTATCAACAACTCTCCATTGTTCGTTAACAAGTAAGTTTTTTTTAATAACAATTATTTTGAGTAATTACCAATCATCTTTTTATCAGAGAAGTATTGTCCTCTTTAGAGCTAGTTGATAGGGTAGGGTAGCCCGCATGTGGGCAACTAAGTGAGTGAGTGAACAGGCCATCCACGTGTCATGTTGACCCTTCACCCTTAAAGGAACACGTTGCCTTGGATCGGTCGAGTTGGTCTTTGAAAAGCGTTTGTAACCGTTTGTTATAAAATGCATATGGGTAGAAAGATGTTGTAAAAGTAGAATACAATGATCCACACAAACATGCCTCGAAATTGCACGGTTTTCCTTTTACCTCGTCGTCTAACACGGTCGGCCATTTATGGGAGTCAAATTTTTGACTCCCATAAATGGCCGACCGTGTTAGTTCGCACAGTAAAAGGAAAACCACACAATTTCGAGGCAAACTTGTGTGGATCATTGTATTCTACTTTTAAAACATCTTTCCAACCATACGCATTTTATAAAAAACAGGTACACAAGCTTTTTATAGACCAACTCGTCCGATCCAAGGCAACGTGTTCCTTTAATAAATTTCTGCCAAATGATTATTGCAAAGCGTTTCATAAAACTGGTTTTTATTATATAACACCCAAGCAGATCCTTCCCATTTGATTGGAGGATTGTCCGTCACGTGTTAGCAAATAAAAGTACTATTGCACGCTACGTCATTCAGCGTGCATTTTTCGTTCCATCCGAAAAGTACTATTGCATGCTGAGCAAAAAACATCACTGCGTGTGCGTGTCTTTGGTAACGCAGCAGTATTACTACAAGGCACATAGCATTCGGCAACTGCGTGTCTCAAAATAGCTGTACCGAACGCACATTGTCGCACATTAGTTTCACAAATAAAAATTGTAGGTACGCTTTGTTTATTTCGAAAGTTGTATCCTCCAATCAAAATGACAAATATCTACTTGGATGTTATATAAAACAAATAACGAATGTTTTTCATTTTTGCAATAGTGCAAATATATTCATTCGTTGAAAGATGAATATTCCATTCAACTCGGCTCCGCCTCGTTGAAAAGAACATTCCATCTTTCAACTCATGAACATATTCGCACCATTGCACTCATAAACAGTCATTATTTGTATACTAATGTGTCCAAGTCCGATAATATAAATCACTCACAACACGACACGCAAATATTATCAATAGTCACTGAAATGTCCTTACTTGAGTCGCACCCATGATTTAGGTTTGAGCGCTACAATCTCCTTGACGACCTTCAGGACATCTGTCATCTCCTTGATGGGGACCATGAGTTGGTTCCAGAGCCCGATGCGGAGGTTGCCAACACCCTGGATGGCGTGCTTAACGTGAGTCTGCTTGAAGGACTCTATGTAAAGGTAGCCCTTTAGGCCTTCTACTGCCACGACAGACTTGATCTGCAACGGCTGTAAGGGGGAAGGTTAATAATAATAATAATAATAATAACAATAATAATAATATATAGGATTTGAGGCATTGCATGGTGAGGTATCAATGTATATTTGGTTTGCGGTAACACCATGTGTGTATCTACTTGCCAGGTAGAGTTGTTCTTAGGGAACTGTCTTGCTTTATTCTACTGCCGTGGAGTAGATAATCGGAGGTTCGGGAGACTTCTCAGTTCTGAAAAGAACTGTCCTGCTTTTTAACTATTACCAGGGCGGATGGTATAGAAATTAGACTGGACTATACTTTAGCTTATAGGATCGTAATTAACTGTACTGCCGCGGAGTCAGTTCTGAAATTGGTCTCAACGTTTCGACTAGCTTGCTCTAGTCATCGTCAGTCTAAGTAGAAAACAAAACAAAAGAAAAAAAAATACTAGAGGCTCTCATTGGTGAAACAAAAACGGTTTGAGAGACTGTTTGAAGATCAAAGTAGACTCTGCTTCTCAGACGTCACAGGGCAGTTGGTTCCAAAGCTTAGGAGCTGCATTGAAAAATAGATTGTCTCCAGCCTTTTTATAGGAGCGAGAGCAGAGCGGAGCCTTCTACGGTCTTCAGAATGACCAGTAGTGTAGAGGATGAAGTTTTCTGTGAGGTATTTTGGTGCTTGACCATGAAGACATTATTTTGTGAACACACAGGAGGATTTTGTATTAAAAAGGGAAGGTAAAATTTTGGTAGTTACTCAAAACAAATATTAAATTCAAAACTGACTTGGTAACGAGCATTGGAGACCTGTTGATAGTATAAAACATTGTGAAAAACGACTCCCTCTGAAGTTACCTAGTCTTTGAGAAAGAGGTAACTTCCAGCTAAAACATTAAAATACTTCTAGCTAGAAGTCTGTCCTATCTGAAAGCACACAAAGTCGTCCAACAAGGGTGTTTTTTCTTTCATAATTTTCTTGCAACTTCGATGACCAATTGAGCCCAAACTTTCACAGGCTTTTCACATTTTATGCTTATGATGGGATACACCAAGTGAGAACACTGGTCTTTGACAATTACCAAACGTGTACAGTGCCTTTAAAGGAAAGGCATACATATCTTTGATTATTTACTCCAAAACTTAACAACCATCAAAACTAAAGAAAATGAAACGAGTACTGGAGATGAATCTTCTCTTATTAGTGATTGTTAAAATTTAAACAATTTACATGATAGAAACTTTTTTAGACAGTTTTTTATTCTTTATTTATGTTCGGCTCTTGTGAAATCAAGTCTGGCTCAGAATTTTTTTATTAGTCAGAAGCCCTGCAGCTTTGTAGACATTTTATCCCAAACTCGAGATTGTGAGCAGGGTTCTAGACCTACCTCATCCTGGTACTGGTAGGCAATAAATTTCCTCATCATCTGGAAGGCAGTCGCCTTCTCTTCTCCGATCTTACACTTCACCATCCACAGATTGGGATCCCTAGAGTCGGAAACAAATATCAGAATTTTCTTAAAGGATTTGGGTACCTTTTCAAAATGTCCATAGATTTACATTAAACTTACAGGGTTTTGAAGATAATGATAGTGGAAAGCTTCCCTTCAAATGTCACTTACTGAGGTGCTGTAGTTTTTGAGAAATGAGTATGTCATGAAAATACGTTTGTAAATGATTAAAATAATTTCCGTCTCATGAGACGAAACTTATTTTTGTGACATTGTTTTACTCATTTCCAAAAAACTACAGCACCTCAGCAGGTAATATTTTCAGGGAAGCTTTCTACTATCATTATCTTCAAACTGTGTGAGTTTAGTGTAAATCTGTGGACATTGTGTTTTTGTCCCACAAAAGTTACATAGACCCTTTAATGGTTTTGGGGTTGATTGAAGAAAAATTTACTTAAGGGTGAGCTTTGAACCAATGACAGGAATAATTAACGTTCTGCCACTCTACCAACCGAGCTATCTAGCCCAATGTTGGACGTCTCCCTATTTGTCAATATCTTTGTTCTCTGTGCCAGTAAGATGCCATAAAGCTTGATAATGAAACAAAAACACACAGTTCAATAATAATATCGAAGTCTTGTATAGCGCACGTATCAACCAAACAAGGTACTCAAGGTGCTGAGTATTAAACAAACTTTCAGAAAGATAGGCTATTGCAGTGATGAATTCTGAGACCCAATTAGCTAGTACCTTAAGGCTTTACAAGGTGCTATGGCGTATACATGTACAGCAGCCACAGCCAGGGTAGGGTTTGAGGGTAAACTTGCAAAGTCTATTAAAGTTTTCTGAGATGTTTACTGAGACAGGGTGCCCGTCTATAGCTTACTTCACTCCGGGTAGAAGTCCCTGTTGTGTGATCTGGTCTGGTACCTCGTCTTCATCAGCATAGCTCCTTGCTGATGTCTCAGCATATTTGCGTTTGTAGTACTCAGCAATTTCGTCTTCCTTTTGGTGACTGCGAGAAAGAACAAAAGGGAAAATGTCGGTAAGAGAAATAACATTTTGAACTCCATTAAAATGTACTTTTGAAAAAAAATTAATAAATAAATGTTTGGATGGTATTCCACAAACAAATTTGTGATATGTCTGACGCCCTTCTGCCAACTTATTTTGGTAGACCAACTTGTGAACCCCACCCCCCCCCCCACAAATTCCAGACCTCTGTTTTGTTGTTCAACCTGATAGTAAGCTCAATGGCAGATTTTGGGCCATGGCTCACAGCAAAGGTTCTGCACATCACAACAACATCGAATCCTGGGGTGCGTTCCACTCGCGCAAAAGTTGCCAACAGTTGCGCACATTCGCCAACAATTTCAAGTGGATCGAGTTGTGTGCCGCCACCATTGGCGAACATTGGCAACTTTACGCGAACATACTTCTGAGGTGTTGTTGAGTGGTTTTTAAAATGGCGGACAAGCATACCGTACTTTTTCTTTGTTACAAATATAATAACATTGTATTTTCGGTGGATGACAATGCAGATTTGAAATAACAAAGTTAATTAGTTCATGTAATGATGCCAAAAAGAGGACTATTGCAGCAAACACAAAGTTTAAAAAATAACTACGTATGGTGCGCGCCATCTTCATTTCCGGGCGTCGCCATATTGACATCACGTAATACGCACTAATCGTTCCAAAGCCAAAAAACATTTGCACGAACAGTTGTGAGTCGTTTGCGCGAGTGGAACGCATCCCTGGGTTTTATTGTGGCAACAATATTTTCACAAGAAAAATGTCACTCAAGAAGCTCCAAAGAGTATGGACAAATAATACCGAAACATTTCCTGCACAGATTTTGTTCGAATCTAGGTCATGACACTTGTGTCCCTGAGCAAAACACTCAACTAGAATTGCTTCTCTCCAACCAGGGGTAAGTGGGTACCTGTGAGGGCAGAGATGGTTCTTGTGATTGATTTAGCCGAGTAGCGCATATTAATGTTGCACAGGCTGCATACTCCCCACCAGGGAGCTGAGATGGTTTAAGGAATGAATGCGGCCCAGAGACCACGGGTAAGAATGTTGGAAGCGATTTGAGACGTCCTCCGGGTGTGAAAAGTGCTATATAAAAACTGGTTAGTATTAAGAAAATAAAAGGGTAGCGTCGAGTTCTTAAACGGCCGTTTAATAACGGTATGGTCGCTGCCATGTGACAAAGGCCCGAGCCGAAGGACAACAACCCTGCAAAGTTTAAAACGGACGTTTAAGAACTACTCTTTTATTTCCATTCATAAATGCCCTTTTGTTAAAAAAGTATAGATACTTTGACAATTGAAAATTCAAGGTTTGAAATATATTTGTTTTAAACTATGTGAAGAATCTGTTTGATGCATGTGGGTTGTGTGTACGCGCACGTGCGCCCTTAGAAATTGATAACGCACTCTTACTAATAGCTATGAATTGCATTCCGCGTGCTTATATTGCACGCCAGCCAGTTATAAACAGTTCCAGCTGGTCATTATGAACCGTTTAAACACCCCCAAGTGACGCGCTCTCCACCAATAGGAGTAGAGAAACTGTCTGGGGTATTTATGAATAATATTATTATTATTATTTTTGTTTAAATATGACGTGAAGTAGCAACGTACCTGAGTAGCTGTTGCAGCCTCCTAGCTCCGTGTCTCTCTGTCTCATCCTGCTCTACTCGATTACTCTTCATATCGATCAGATCCTTAGCCCCTTCCTCCCAATCACCTTCTTCATCATCCTCGTAGTCATTGTCAACATCTGTAAGAAGATCACATTAACTCTTAAAAAAACCGGCCTGAAGTTACACGGAAGCACTGGCCTTCGGTGCCCCTGGTCTTGGCCTTGGTGCCCTTTCAAAGGCTTCCCATAGACTTTGAGATTTTACGATGGAAGTGCCCTTTGCAAAGATGAAATTCCAGGCCTTTAAAACATGAAAGGTCAAAGTTTTGTTATTATATGAGATCCATTCTGGGGGGAAAAAAATGGAATTTTTAAATGTCAGGTTTCAAAGACATACTATGTCCATATATGTAAGAAGATCATAACAACTTTAAAAACCCGCCCGAAATTACACTTTTCAAGATCACTTTATATAAGATCACTTCTGGGAAATAAAGAGGACACTTTTCCAAGACATACGGGTTTCAAAGACATACTTTGACAGACAAAGCAAAATTGGGAAAGTATCTTGCTCTTGAAACAAGTGCAACAACTACGACTCAAACCAACACTCTGTTTGAAAGATCTTCCTGCATCTGAAGATGGACCAGAGCTTGAGTTCAGAGCTTGAACCAGTGCGCGTACATTACACGCAAAAAGTGGTTCCACTACACGAAAATAAAATGATTTTATGTTTAATATTAACATTTTTATTAATCCTGTAATTGGCGCTTGCACTGTTGGATAAGCTTGGGCGATACCACGATATTATCGAATATCGCGATACTAATTTGGAAACGATATCGATATCGGATCGATTTTGTATTAATCGAAATATCGGTAAATCGCGATATCGACTAAGTATCGCGATGTATTTCCTAGCCGAGACGTCTTGCGACAATAAATCTCATAGTGGAGATAATCTTACATCATCACTAAAGAGATGCGAGTCACCTGCGGTCTGTGACAGTCACAGACGCAACCGCAAGATTCCTTTGTAGATTGGACCGACCGGGTTTTCTTCGGGGAAAAAAACCAATCAAAGCGAAGATTAGGCGGTCTTACACAGACTACCGAAAACTACATTTAGTATCACTATTGTATCACATTACACTCCCTTTGAGTGTGCGGCTCAGGGCCGCTGTCTGCGCCCATCCGAGGTGTAAATCGGCTATTAAACTTGGTAGTTTATTTGGTTAGGCTCTATAGAGAAGAGTGATGGTCAACTCAGTTTGGAAATAATTAAAAGAGCCGATCTTTTAATTATTTCCAAACTGACTTGGCCATCATTCTACTTCAATCGTTCAAAGATGGAAGGTGAACTGCGTCTTGTGTCTAAGAAAAAAACAACTTCTGCCGTATGGGTTCATTTTGGTATTGCTGTTGATGAATTGTGATTCAATATTCATTCATTCTTCTTAGTAAAACTTGCTGATCCAAAATAACTGACTGCAAATATACTTACCCTAACAAACTATTTTTCAGTGGTTTCAAATTTAACTCGGAAAACTCTTACAAAACTGCTTGCCTTAATTTTGTTATACCTCCATTTGATTAAACAAGAGAAAGTGAGAAGCAGTAATTATATACTTTTAAATTAATCAATATTCAATACTCCATGATTCGATTGTTCTTGTGTTTAAAAAAACAATTAACGGAGGTGCCTTGTTCCTTTCCTTCCATTTTGTTTATTCTTGATGTTATCTTCTTGTTGTCACTAATGCTGAAATAAACTTGACTTGATATAGCCTATAGTTTCATTCAACTAAAGTTAAAGTGTAATGGTGCTTATTATTTTGTTATTTTGTTTTTAAGAGGCTGAGGCAAAGATCCGTCCGTTTAACGTTAGTTGTTTATTTTTTTCATTAAAAAGGTAATAATTTATGAGTACCAGAAAGTTTACCCGTTCAAAAAGAAAGTTTTATTTGAAAAAAGAAATCAACTGCCAATGGTGCGTCATTGAATTACCAAACATTACTAAATTATGTAAGCCTTTACTTTTACGACGGCAGCGCTAATCAATTGAATACATTTACCGATCTGTTGGTAAATGTATTCAATTGATAAGCGCTGCCACACTGCGCCGTCAAATAAAAGTAAAGACCTACTGAATATTGGCCTCCCTCCTCACTCTCAGTCTGTGACGCAGCCGCAAAATTCCTTTGTAGATTGGACCGGCCGGGTTGTTTCAGGGGGGAAAAAACATCACAGCGGGGATTAGGCGGTCTCACACAGACTACCGAAAACTACAGTGCGTCTGCAGAACGCAAGGGTCACTGCATGCTCACTGCACCACCACGTGTGTGCAAGTAGCGCTAGCGCGAACTTATTAGTCATGCAAACAATAGAGCAGTCTGTCATGCGCAGACGTTAACATCTTAAACGCATGTAAGTAATGGCCACTAGTTTTACACCCCATTAGTTTGGAGTAAAACCAGAAGAATAGCTCATTACAACACCTCTCTTATGCTACAACTGTCTCTTCTACAACTTTCACTGGGAGTTTGAAGACTGATGATGGTAAATTTAATTAATCGCGATTATATCGAATATCGCGATATATTGTTGGCGATATATCGTAAATAAAATAAATCGATATCGCCCAAGCTTACTGTTGGATGTTGTATAAAATAAAATAAAATAAATAAAATAAACTAGAAAAGCAAAACGATTTTTCACTGACAAGCTTCGTCCAGGATGAACTCCCTGAATCTGGCCTGAGTCCAGTGCTCTTAACCACTCAGGCTCGACACGCCAAAAGTGGTTCTACTACATGAAAACAAAATGAAACTAGAGTCTGAGCAAAACATTTATCACTGACCGGCCTCGTCCAAGATGAACTCCCTGAATCTGGCCTTCTTCCGATTGGCCACGGGATCATCCTCTTCAGAATCGTATTCTTCGTCCTCTTCGGGCATTAAGTCCTCTCCTTCTTCTTCTTCCTCTTCATTGCCCCCGACGACGCTCCCCGCCTCGCTGCCCTCATCACTGGGAGCTTCTTCTGCTTCACTCCCTACTGGGCTTTCATCCTGGGGGAGTTTTTGGGGTTTCAAGAAAACCTAAAGTTACCAAACAATAGTGTTGGATATTTAAAAAACACTTCTTCCTTTTCATTACGCCCGACGAAGCTACCCGCCTCGCTGCCCTCATCACTGAGAGCTTCTTCTGCTTCACTAGCTACTGGGCTTTTATCCTGGGGGAGTTTTTGGGGTTTCAGGAAAAAGTAAAGTTACAAAACAATTGTTTTGGATATTTAAAAAACACTTCTTCCTCTTCATTGCCCCCGACAACGCTTCCCGCCTCGCTGCCCTCATCTCTGAGAGCTTCTTCCGCTTCACTCGCTACTGGGCTTTCATCCTGGAGGAGTTTTTGGGGTTTCAAGAAAACGTAAAGTTACAGAACAATTGACCCAATTCTCCTGACGTCACCATCAGAATAATCTTGGATGCACCATATCGGTGGGCAATGTCTCTGTGCGTTATTCAGTGAAGTGCGTAATTTAGGCGACGCTGCGTTTACAAGTAAACCTAATTGCCCACCAATATGGTGAGCGTACGAAGTTGCCGCCTGTAACGTGCGTGCAAGGGGTCAACAGATGGGATATTTAAAAAACAAAAAACATTATAAACTAGAGTAACAGTGTGAGGAGCTAGTCTTCACTGAGTGGTTTTGACTAGGTTGGTGGCTGGCTGCTGTTAATGGACTGAAAGCCAGATCCATTAACAACGGCCAGTCACCAACCCGATCATTATTGTAAGCGCTGTGATTTAGTTTACTAAGAAAGGCGGCTTCAATGGGAGACTTTTGGGATGCTTAGTGACACGCTCATGTGACACGCTCTCAACCAATGAAGAGGCAGAATATTGGTAAGGGGTGTTATAATATATCTCACCTCTCCATCACTCTTGGCTTGGTAGCTCCCATCGCTATCGCCGTCCGAGAACGCACTGGCATCACTGTCAGACATGAGTGGTACTGTGATCTGGCACTCCTTCAGGACTAACGGAATCAAGGTTGTTACTCTTAAACTGCAAGGAAAAAACAGTTACCATTGACTGACTATACATTTTCCAATGGAAGTGCCATTTACACAATGAAAATGACCATGCCCTTTGTCCTTTGTAAGATGAAATTGAAGTTCTAAGCCAAATTTCTGCGCCAGCCTTGTGTACCCGTAGGCGTAGAATGCCTAGTAACGTGGAGTACGCACGCGCAGAAGCCCAAATTCGCAGCTAACACGTTATAAATTAAATACCCTTGCAGTAAGCACAGAATTCCCGGCAGTGCTTCCGTAAGCGCCGATTCTGTGCTTACTGTAAGCAGAGCCATAAAATTGGGCCCGGCTTACGATCGCCATTCCCCGCTTACGTGCAAGCGCCGAACTTCTACGCTAGCCTTGTAAAAAAATGTAAGCGAAGAATGCCTAGCCCTAGTGTAACTGAGGTGAGAGTATTGCACGCGCAGAAGCCCAAATTCGACGCCAACCCGTGAAATATGCTTGCCGATAGCACAGAATTCCCTGCTTCCGTAAGCGCCAACTCTGTGCTTACCCTTTACGGTAAGCTAAGCCATGAAATTGGGCCCTGTCCTGACGCTGAGCTGAGCTGGTTGTTCTCGCCTGGCATCCTAGCCTGCTTATCTTATAAATAAATAAATGCACATTTTTTATTAGTTAGAGAGGGGGCGAGTTGTGCTTAGTTATTGGTCGACTACAACAATCATTAATTATAAACTAGCTCGATACGATTTCTAAATGATTACTATAAAGGTAAATTTACCTGTTTACTTCTTAATTAAGGCCACCACCTGCACAACGTGTGGTTATTATTTCACTTCTCGGTCACTGCTGATGATGTTTTCAGCATATAAATGCAGTGCAGCGTTTTTGGGATGTGTACATGAATGAAAAGTGTGTGTACACTCATTGTCCATGTGTGTACGTACACCCAATGTGCATGTAGATTTTGTCAAAAGAACACAAATTGTAGCGCCCTCTACGTTCGGATTGGGGGAAAAACCTCGCCGCTCTTTATGCAAATAAACTAGCATGCACAAATCTACAGTGGCTTGTGTTTTTCAAACAAGCAATTTGCTATAAATTATACAAGCTCTACTTTTAATTATGTTTTGTAGGTAATTAATAAAAGAGCATCTGGAAGAATATTTAATTAGTTTTATGCAAGTAAAGCATTTGCAAAACATGTAACTAGCGTCTCATTAAAATTAAGCTAGAGCTCAAATCACGTGTTTGATGTCATGTCGAGGCCTCCGTCGCGTGGTGACGCTAATAGAGCATGCGCATTAACGAGCAATTCAGTCCGCCATGACGTCGAAAATTGCGAGATGTAGATTGTCGGCCCCAACAAAAATTGCCGATATTTGCTCAAAATGCTGAGAAGTACGAAGGAATAACCAACAAGCATAACCGTTACGGTGTAGAGAACACCCGTGAAACATCTTTACCCGGAGAACTGGTCGTTAAATGACCGAAAATGGCTCTCGAAAGTCTGTTTGTTTCACCCCCACCTCTCGTGAACTGTTCCAATGAAACACTTTCGAAGGGTGGCAAGTCTGAGTATGATGAAAGGTCAAGTAATTGTTCCTAGTTTCACTGTCTTCCCGTAATTTACAGTTTTGCCTTCTCTATATTAATAAATGCGATAACACGGGGTAATTCATCGTTTCTTATGTGGGGAATTTTCTCAAAATCAGGTAAGAAAATGAAAAAAGAAAAATGACGAAAAGGTCGGGCGCGGCAGCAATGCATTATTCATAGCCTACTTTGCATAATTGATGTTTCCCTGCCACGTGACTTGTATCCTGTGGACCGTACCATTCTTGCATGGGTAACTATGTGAATTGAGTAATTATGTGTTGATGATAATTTTTTTGAAGTCGTGTGAAGCATGCATTTTTTATTTGTTAGAGCAAAAAAAATTCTGCATTCTTGAAAACACACAGGAAATAGTAAGTTTTTAAAGAAAAACTGTTCATGTAGTTGCAATGAATGAAAACTGTTTGGTCAGTTAAGTTTTCTATTATGATTTTTTTTTTTCAGTACAGCTGGCACATGGTTGTTGTAAATTTTGGATGAAGAAATGTTAAGATCAAAAAAATCATCTGAATTTAAGTTATAATTTTTTTCTGAAATTTTCGAAGCTGATAAAATACTTTTGGTAACTATTAATGGTCGCACCACCAAATCCCTAATAGTGAAATAAAAAGATAATTGAATGGTTTTTGATTTTTTTTTTTGATTTTTTTTTAAACCTGACCTGAGACATATTTTTTTTAAGTTTGGAGAGCCAAAGTATTAACTGCAAATTCTTGGGTTTGTAAATCAACAAAAATGTTATCGCTAACAAAGATCTAGACCCACCTTCAAGCATGCATGCAAACATAAAAACTTGCTAAGCACAAAAAACATTGCAGAAATAGGTTACCAGTCAAAATGCAGTACAGTCTACAATGCTGTGACTGGTACCGGGTGGACTACCGGCACTACCCCACTTAATTTTTGCTTGCCATGTCAAACCACATTGTTTTGACTGGTATCCTGCAAATTTTGCAAAGCAGAAAAATGTTCTGCTTTATTAGGCCTGGGCCGAATTCATATAGCTGCTTTACACAAGAACTAGGCAAGCACAGCGAAATTGTGCTTACCAGAATAAGGGTACCGGCCAAACTACCATGACATATTCACAATTTGTGGCTGGTATTCTGCTCATATTGGTTGGTAAACAATATTTTTTGCTTAAGCAGCTCTATGAATTTGGGGTTTCCACACACAACCTCAAACAAAGTAATAACCAACTTTATTGATTTGTTTTGTCACTGAAGAGAAATCATGCAAAATTGGGTCTCGTTAGGCTACACAATTTGTTCTGGGGTTTTTGTCCTGTCTCATTTAAACATCAAATGACCTCGCGATAAATACCCCTACATTCCTAGCCTGTTTATTGCAAGACCAAATTAATCTATTATATTAATAATTAATTATCTTGAAATTATTTTTAAACAATGCACAGTAATTTATTTGTTTATCTCAACCATCAATTGACATTTTCACTTCTTTTTTTTTCATTTGGAAAGAAGTCATCTCTTGTTTGGTAAAGCAAGTGCTCTGTTGTGTCTTTTGTTTAGTGACTGTCTACATGTAAATTCAAACCCAGTATAAAAATCTTTTCAAAGTTTTTCATTCTCAAAATTGCTCTTTGGTAGGTTTTAACATGGAGCAATAAACTAGATGAATTTAACAATGGTTGTTTTATGTGGGTTTACAAAGGGGAAGACTTACGCCAGTCTAGCCTTATGTTAATCTCCTCCAGCTCCAGCTACTGAATATGCATAGTGATATTATTATTCATATCCAAGCAGCCAATCAGGGATAAGTACACGTGTACATGACTAATCAGTGTGTCCATATTGTCTGTTTAGTGTGTGTACACATCATCGTGAATGAATGAGCAATAGGTTTTGTACGACATGTATACTTTAGTACATACAACCATGGTGTACACGTTAACCGTTCAGTGTATGTAATTCATAAGTAGAAAAATACACTGTTCATGAAAGTGCATCACATTTATGTATTAACAACCTTCATGGTATACTATTACATACCCAGCATAGAGCCTTTTTTTTTCTCTGTGTGATGGATGTACTGTAGTTGAAAGTGACAACTGTTTTCTGATCCCATCACATTTTCAACCTTTGGAGATAATATTATTTCAAGACACTTCCACAAGTCACCAAAGGAGCACTCCTTTCTAGTCACGGTTTTTCTTCAAATAAAACAGAACACAGATTTGAGATATTTTTTTATATATGGCTTGAGTAAGCAAGATTGGGACGGGACTGAATTTGAAATGCAACTTCACTATACAATAGGGTGACTCAAATAGTATACCAGGTTTTTTCCCACTGTGTCATTACAATCTATCAAGGGGGCAAATGAACATGGAATATCTCATAATGTATGTTGTGTTTATTATGTAGAAAAAAAAGAGAAAAAAAAGTATTCCCCCCCCCCCCCCATTGTTTTTTTTTTAATTATTATTATTATTTTTTTTTTTTTGGGGGGGGGGGGCGAATGACTATGTAAAAGCCTAAATTTGTTATACATGATTGGTAATGGTAAATACAAAATCATAGTTTTAATTAAGTGAATTCTTACTGATTATACAGTTAAATAATTTTTCTGGGGAATATTTTCTGCTTTAAATGAAGTTATATTCCAAGCACACCATATCTTAACACCACAACAAAAGCAACAGCTGTTTTGGGTTGGCACAACCATACAGAAGGCACACACACGTACAATTTGTTAAACATGCTGAAAATTGTGCATGTTTTTGTTCCACTGTTTTCCCCTGACTGACTCACACAAGGGATTAATCCCAAATGTATACAGGTATGTTGTAGACGAAGGTTTATTAAGCCAGGATTTGGTA
Organism: Asterias rubens; assembly: GCF_902459465.1. Lineage (NCBI taxonomy): Eukaryota > Metazoa > Echinodermata > Asteroidea > Forcipulatida > Asteriidae > Asterias > Asterias rubens. Next base: position 174,586 of record NW_022985696.1, read on the forward strand.
AAAGGGTGCCCAAATTTGCTGTGAATTTTAAAAACTGGGGTCAAAATTGTCCACTTGAAATACATTACATGTAAAATGACAGATCAGGGTGTCCAAATTTAAAGGGAAGGAACACGTTTGGTAATTACTCAAAACAAATATTAACTTGAAAACTGACTTGGTAACGAGCATTGGAGAGCTGTTGATAATATAAAACATTGTGAGAAACGACTCCCTCTTCTTATGTAACGTAGTTTTTGAGAAAGATGTAATTATACGCTAAAATAACAAAATACTTTTATTCTTATCTGAAAGCACACAAATTCGTCCAACAAGGGTGTTTTTTCTTTCACGATTTTCTCGCAACTTCGATGATCAATTGAGCCCAAATTTTCACAGGCTTGTTGTTTTTATGGTTATGATTGGATACACTAAGTGAGAAGACTGGTCTTTGACAATTACCAAACGTGTACCCTCCCTTTAAAACTGGGTGCACAAAAGATGCCCAGACACCCCCCTCTGGCTCACACTATTGTGGCCTATAATATGGTTGCTGATCACACAAAACATTTCTACACTTCGGCTATTTTCAATCAGCCATGCCACTGTGTGTACCTTTAATTCACTTTCATTTCTAACGGAAACTGAAGACTAACAAACATGAACTAAGTGACAGCATAATTGACAAACTGTTTGTGACCAGATAGTGTATGCTTTTGATATGGCATTGAAATTAATCTTGTGGTCAATAGTTTGAGCTGGTTTTGTTTGGAAGGGGGGGGGGGGGTTGAGGTCAAAGGTCATCTAATCTTTATGCTTTGGGGTTTTTGTTTGTGTTTATTTATTTATTTTTTAATTAACATGACCTATTGCACTAGGAGCAGGCGATTATTTAAAAAAAGTATTTTTTATTGTTTGTTTTTACTTAAATTGATTATTTTGTTTGTTCTGATTTTTTAGATTTTTTTTTTGACTTTATTATGGGACATTTTGAAGGGCACCAAGGCTAAGTCCAGGGGCAACAAGATCCCATGATGTCCCTGTGCCCTTTTTTGCCTTGCCTGGCGCTTTCCTCTTTTCAAACAAAACTGACTGTTTCATTCTGGAATGTGCTTACTATAACCCTAATCTGCAAGCCCCGAAAAAAAACAATACAAAACCCAACAAGAGAAACCGACCTATATAGCCCTGCATCCCAATTACTAAAAAGCAAAAGAGAAAATAAAGAATAGAATCCATAGAACAATACTGTGCCAGAGGATTTTGGTACTTTTTCTAACACAAAACACATTGTCCACAGATTTACATTAAACTTTTGTTTAAAGATAATGATAGTAGAAAGTGTATCTTAAGACGTTGCTGAGGTGCTGTAGTTTTTGAGAAATGAGTAAAACAATGTCATGAAAGTATGTTTTTACATGCTTAAATAATTTTTGCCTTGTAATCACTGAGACAAAAATTATTTTCATGACATTGTGTTATTCATTTCTCAAAAATTACAGCACTTCAGCAAGTAATATTTTCAGGGAAGCTTTCTACTATCATTATCTTCAAACTGTGTAAAGGCCCCGAGAAGGAAAATGAGAACGATAAAAATGCATGCCTCGATTGGTTGAATTGCTCCACGCAGATTACGCCCACGCTTATTCAACCAATCGAGGGCGTGCATTTTTATCGTTCTCCTTTTCGTTCTCTTTATCGGGGCCTGTGTGACAGGGCCTTCAGTAAATCTGTAGACATTGTGTTTTGTGTCCAACAAAAAGTACCTTTAATACGAGACCAATTTGAAGTAGTAAAAGTAAATGCTACTTTAAGACCTAAAGATAAAAGGAAAAGCAAAACATGTTCCTATCAGAGAAACCAAAACCAACAATTGACATCACCCCGCCCCTCTCCATTTTGTTTTTATTATTTTTTAAGTACAGATAGGTCCCAAGAGGAAAACAAAGTACACAAAAAACAGGTTCATAAAACATAAACCCCCCCCCCCCCCAAAAAACAAAAACAAAAAAAAACAACCAAGGAGTTAAAAAAGGGTTCCTTAGCGAAAATGCAAACAGGAACAACAAAGGAAAGAATCTCGACTAAAGTACTGCTCCAGAAATCCTCGCTTCCTAATTCTAGAAAACATCCACGCCCTATCAGCCCCATATAGGGACTGTGTGTTTGGCAGTGCTGGTTATACTGTCCCAGTTGATAATGCGTTCCTATTGGCTGACACACCACATGACCTTAGAAATGACCTGTGTAATCACATATGACGTATGACCCAAAGTTGGGGGTTATCAATTCTGAACTTGTTTGCGTCTTGTCCTCGACCATTGTTTCAAGAATTTGTATGTGACGCCTCTACTTTTTTTTTCTTTTAATTGAAATTTACCGAGCTCAATGTCCGAATTGTCTCTTGTTTAATTAGTTATAAATTAATTAATTTAATTCAATATAGCTATTCTACTAAGCCCGGGAAGGGACAGTGGTAAGAAAAAAATATGCAGGGGCTAATTCGTTCGCACGGTTAAGTAATCCGTTCGAACGAATTAATAATCCGTTCGAACGAATTAATAATCCGTTCGCACGGTTTAGTAATCCGTTCGCACGGTTTAGTAATCCGTTCGAACGAATTAGTAATCCGTTCAAACGAATTAATAATCCGTTCGCACGGTTTAGTTATCCGTTCGAACGAATTAGCAATCCGTTTGAACGAATTAGTAATCCGTGCGCACGGTTTAATAATCCGTTCGAACGAATTAGTAATCCGTTCGAACGAATTAGCAATCCGTTCGAACGAATTAGTAATCCGTTCGCACGGTTTAACTAAGGCATGAAATGGCGCTGCACGCATGCGTAAGCAATCCCCTCACAACAACACTTTGCTTCAAGATGTCCACCCTCGTCTTTTCAATTAGCAATGCATCTATTGACAAACTTATCAACACGGTCATCATCAGAGTCAGAACTTGTGTTGCGGCCCTCTGCCATCTTGAAGCAAAAAGTTGTTGTGAGGGGATTGCTTACGCATGCGTGCAGCGCCATTTCATGCCTTAGTTAAACCACTGAACGGATTACTAATTCGTTCGAACGGATTGCTAATTCGTTCGAACGGATTACTAAATCGTTCGAACGAATTATTAAACCGTGCGAACGGATTACTAATTCGTTCAAACGGATTGCTAATTCGTTCGAACGGATAACTAAACCGTGCGAACGGATTATTAATTCGTTTGAACGGATTACTAATTCGTTCGAACGGATTATTAGACCGTGCAAACGGATTGTTAATTCGTTCGAACGGATTACTAAACCGTGCGAACGGATTACTAAACCGTGCGAACGGATTACTAATTCGTTCAAACGGATTGCTAATTCGTTCGAACGGATAACTAAACCGTGCGAACGGATTATTAATTCGTTTGAACGGATTACTAATTCGTTCGAACGGATTACTAAACCGTGCGAACGGATTATTAATTCGTTCGAACGGATTACTAAACCGTGCGAACGAATTAGCCCCTGCATATTTTTTTCTTACCACTGTCCCTTCCCGGGCTTAGTACTATTCAGAAAGTTCCAATCAAATTACTTTTACTGTCCTTTCTCCTTTCCTATATCTTAAAATTTTCCAATTTTATACAAATTCATTCTAGCCAACTCTTTTGAAACAAAATGTACTATGATTAATTTAATATATTAGGCCCTTATTAGATATAAATCTGATTCAATATGGAAAAAGTTGCAATTACAAGGCAAAAGAAAAAAAAGCAAGCTTTCTACAATATGCTGTTTTTCTCATTATCGTTTTGAAACTAAACAAATATTGATAATAACTAAATGGAGGCTGAGGAAAAAATAGTCTGGTGACATTCAGGGGATAATCATTTTTAGCAATGTTGATGCAAATATGTGACTGAGTATGAAACCTCGAGCAGTTTGAAACCATTGGACACTTTAGGTAAAACTATTGTCCAAAAGGCCCACACTTCGTGTATCACAACTTACATCAAATAACAAACCTGTGCAAATTTAGGCTCAATCAGTCATCAGGGTCGGGAGAAAATAACGTGAAAACCCACCCTTGTTTCCGCACGTTTCGCCGTGTCATGAAATGTGTTTAAAATAAATCCGTTATTCTCGCTATCGAGAATTGATAATTGTTTTAATGTTTTCTCAAAATATGAAGCATTTCATGGAGAAGTCTTTAACCATTACCTTCTGTAAACCCTGTAAGTTATTTGTAAATCTGTGAACTTTTTTTTTTTTTTTTTTTTTTCTGTTCCGAAAGTGTATAATGGCATCGTAAATTTCTGATATGTAGCACTTTTTAATATAAAGCAACCACGTCCTCTTTGTAATTAAAGCCATTGTACACTTTCGGTACAGAACAAAAAATGAAAGTTCACAGATTTACAAATAACTTACAGGGTTTACAGAAGGTAATGGTGAAAGACTTCTCTTGAATTATTATTCCATGAAATGCTTTACTTTTTGATGAAACATTAAAACAATATCAATTCTCGATATATCGAGAATTACGGATTTATTTTAAACACATGTCATGACATGAATGTAAACATCACAATGTTGTTTTGTATTTAAGTATCGAGTTTTAACTGGACCAAACCACTCTAATTATAGGGAGGAAGATGATGCCGAAGAGGGTGAAATTCTGGAAGACGGAGAACTACCAGAGTCTGACGGAGAGGGTCAGAACAGCTTGAACGGAGAGGAGGACACTCCTCCCGCGGAGGGTTCAGAAGAGCTCCCTGCGGAAGAAAATGTTCAGTCTGAAGATGGAGACTACCAGCAGGCTGGAGGTCAGGGGTCATACGGGAACGAGGAAGCCCCGCAAGGTGAAGAGAACGAGACGATGGTAGAGACCTCGGAGCATCATCACAGATCATCGTCGCATCGGAAGAAACGGAAGAGGAAACACCGGAGGGAGAAGGCCAAGAGGAGACGGAGACATCGTTCAGGGAGCGTTGAGGAAGTAAGATACTGATTTAGACCCTTACCCCATTTCCTAACCCTGACCCTGGCCCTAAACCCTAACCCCTAACCCTGACCCCAACAATCCTGACCCTCTTTGTGAACAACAGTTTGAAGACCACTGATAGCAGTTATCTCAATAACATTCACATACCAATTTACAATAGACCAATCCATTAAGCTCCGCCCCATTGCATATTGACCAATCACAACGCAACGAAGGTCTGACACTAAGGTCTGACATGCGTGCGCGTATCTTGGCGTGCGCAGCAGAGTTGTGCAGAAAGGCATTGGAGAGCCCCACGTGTTCTTGCTCACACGTGCGTTCAGGCGGAGCCTACTGGATTGGTCTATTGCTGTTGGCAAAGGCAGCTTTGTTGGACCATTTTCGTTCAGGCAGCGTTGGGGAAGTACAAGACTGACTTAGACCCTAGTCCCAACTCCTAACCCCAAAATTACCAAATTCAAGGCCTAAAAAGACCTGAGGTCTCGAAATCAAGCATCTGAAAGCACACAACTTCGTGGCAGAAAGGGTTTTGTTTCTTCGACGACCAATTGAGCTCAAATTTTCACAGGTTTGTTATTTTATGCACATGTTGAGAATACTTGTCTTTAACAATTACCAATAGTGTCCAGGGTCTTTAACCCATGTAGTCTTATTTTTTTTACCAAAGGATGTCACTCCACCTGGCAGCCCAACGCAAGACGAGAATTTCCTGGACCGGAGTTACCCGCCACGTCGGAAGGCGTCGCGGTACGATTCCCCGCCGGACTACGATACGCCGGGTGAGGAAGAGTTCGGCATGCCCCAGAAGTCCAGAGACAGAAACCAAGGATACTTCGTTCCCGAAGACTACTGGGAAGAAGAAGACGAAGAGGAAAATGCGTCTCGGATGCGGAGACGGAATGACCAACAACAAGAGGAGGACGAGCGGAACTGGTGAGGTTTTTTCTTTTCATGAGTACGGCCACAGAAGTTATGAACAGTGCATACTGAACGAAAAGTTGCATAACAAAAAAATTAAAGATGCTATGTCAGATTTTTGGCCGATTTGACCCAAAAATTTTGATGGGGGTCGAGAAAGTTACAAGCTTTCATTTGAGCCATTGCTCGAAAAAGTCTGCCATGTATGAGTAGCAGTGAAATAAAGTGCTCAAAATTAATTTTGACCAATTCTTAAGTGTTTTAAAGGAAATGTTTTACATTTTTGTCATGGTTTCTGACCATTAAAAGTAAAAGTTAAACTTTTTTCGTTAGAGCGGGTGATGCTCTTTGAAATACCATTCACTCAATTTTGTGTATGTTTGGAAACAAAAATCTGACATAGCATCTTTAATGTCTTATATAGCGCACATATCTACAAACAAGGTACTCAAGGCGCTGAGTAAACTTTCAGAAAGATAGGTTATTGAAGTTATGAACAGTGCATACTGAACGAAAAGTTGCATAACAAAAATATTAAAGTCTTATATAGCGCACATATCTACCAACAAGGTACTCAAGATGCTGAGAAAACTTTCAGAAATGGTTATTGAAGTTACGAACAGTGCATACTGAACAAAAAGTTGCATTACAAAAATATTAAAGTCTTATATAGCGCACATATCTACCAACAAGGTACTCAAGATGCTGAGAAAACTTTCAGAAATGGTTATTGAAGTTACGAACAGTGCATACTGAACAAAAAGTTGCATTACAAAAATATTAAAGTCTTATATAGCGCACATATCTACCAACAAGAAACTCAAGACGCTGAGAAAACTTTCAAAAAGATAGGTTATTGAAGTTATGAACAGTGCATACTGAACGAAACATCTCAAATCCATCTTTAAAGAGATTGTTAGATGCCAGTTGTTGGAGGATTTTGTTCCTTCAACTTTGAAGTATAATAATTCTTTTCAGAACTGGAAAGACTCTCAAATTCCAAAAAATCTACTCCGCAAATTAGTAGAAAAAAGTTCTCAATTGAACATAATCTACACAGGACAGTCGAAATTGGTGTTGTGGTAAACAAAATACACGTTTCCACACAATTTCATGCCTCAAAAAACACAATAAACATACTAATATTTATTTGCATTATTTGTAAAAATTTCCTCTTCAGTTATGACTCCGAAGAGGAAGAGAAATACCAAGACATGCTGAGTCACTCAGAAGGCCACACCCGTGGGCAAGACATGCTGAATCACTCAGAAGGCCACACCCGTGGGCGTGGCGGCCCAGGGCGGTTCAATATGCCAGGGCGTGGCAGGGGCAGGGGAAGAGGCAAAGGAAGAGGAGGGCAGGCTCATGGGGGTGTGCCTTCGATGAAAGGACCTGGCAACCAAAACCAAGAGGGAGACGAGAACATGGAAGAGATCAACGCCCCTGTAGGCCGAGGAAAGGGTGGGGCCAGAGGGCGTGGTGGAAAAGCTAGAGGAGGGAAAGGGCGTGGCAAGGGGATGGATAGTCAGGCTATGCAACGGCCGATCTGCAAATTCTATTTGGAAGGCAAATGCAACAAGGTGAGACAGATTGGATTTTGAAAACTTTGAAAATTTCTGAAAGAGAGATAGTGTGCTGGGATACCAAGGTTTATCGTCTTATAAATGTGTGAACACAAGGCTCCTAAATACAGCATTTTAGTGCCTTTAAATAGGCATTGCACACTATTGGTAATTACTCAAAATAATTTTTAGCAAAAAACCTTACTTGGTATTACGAGGATTGGAGAGCTGATTTGATAGTATAAAACGATGTGAGAAACAGCTCCCTCTGAGGTAATGTAATTTTTTCTCACTAAAACATTTGAGTTTCTTTTGTGCCAAGCAAGTTTTTGTGCTCACAGACTTTATGAAATTTGGCCCTGCATCCCTGTGGAGAGTCGTTGTCTCGGATGCTCAAGTTTGCTCGATCAGATGAATCTGTTTTTATTTATTTATTTTTATTGTTTATTTTTCAGGGAGCAAATTGTACGTTCAGCCACGCCGTGTCGCAGAACAAGAAGATGGAGCAGTGTAAATTCTACATCCAGGGACAATGTCAAAAAGGAGATGACTGCCTCTTTATTCATGGTATGTGCAGCATTCCACAATGGTTTAATAATAAAAATAATATTAATAATAATAATCAAAGCATTTATATAGCGTTCTTACACAAAAAAGGTACCACAAAGCTTTACAACAGATTAACAAGCAATTAAATATTAACAATACAGAGCAATGAGAAATAAAGAAATAGCCTAAGAAGTGAAATAAGTTTGGAAAAGGTGTGTTTGGAGTGGTATTTGGAAATCGGAAAAGTGACTTAGCATGACGTATTTGAAAAGGAAGAGTGTTCCAAAGGCTTGGTGCTGCTGCATAAAAACCTTTGGATGATGATGTTTAAGACCCACTCATCGGGTCCGATTTTTGTGCTGAGATAATTACATATTTTTGTTTACATGAACATGAAGAATTGTTGTTTTTTGAATAATTTTTGTTGTCATGGTTTACCCCATTTTTTAAGGAATTGTAGTTCGTAGTATAAAATGATCTACGTCCATAAAGTAAAAATCACACATCTTAATATTTTAAAATGGTATCTGCAAAGGTAAATTGACTAGAGTGAGACTGGAACCAATGACCTTTGTATTGCTGTTGTTGATTACGTCATGACAGCTGTTGATTGAACGTGCCAGCACTCTATCAACTATGGGTGCGTTCGTTTAGCTTCCCTGGGTCACCCCGGTCTGCCCCGGTACGTTCGAATAGCTTTGACGGGGCTCACTCGGGTCAGCCCCCTAGTGCCCTGCTTGTGGAGTGGGTCACTTGGGGGTGACCTGAATTGCATGCCGTCACCACGAGAGGGCGAGTGTGATCGTTTGTTTTGCTCTTGTCAGGGGCTCACCCGAGTGAGCACCGCAGGGTAGACCCAGGGAAGCTTACAAATGCACCATAAGCTATTAGAAGATGACAACAAACTGTCTACTCTATTTCGAAAATACTATGTTCTTTGTCTGAATTTAGTATCTGTATCTCTTTGACCCAATTACTAGGTGATATGCCGTGCAAGTATTTCCACACTGGGGCTGTTTGCTACCAGGGAGAGGGCTGTAAATTCTCACATAAGCCTCTTACAGAACACACGAGGTTACTTCTTGGCAAGGTAAGAGTTGCCACCTCTGGGATTGCAGAGGGTGGGGCTTGGAGAGGGCGGGGCTTGCAGTGGGTGGCGGTTGGGGGCTGGCAAAAATTTAACTTTGTGGAGAAGTCACCTTGGTGAAGCGGTTAGACTTCAGGGCCCAATTTCATAGAGCTGCTAAGCACAAACATTTGCTTAAAACAGGATTACCAACCAAATGTCCACATGATTTTCAGGATAAGCAAACAACAGCTGAATACCAGTAAACAAGCAGTATGCAATAAATGGAAATTTGGTTCGTAATCATGTTTTTATCAAGGAAGAAGTTTCATGCTAAGCAAATTTTTGTGCTTAGCAGCTCTATGAACTTGGGCCCTGGACTTACAGTTACAAGGTTGTGGGATGAATCCCCCTAAGCTAAGCGCTGATTACACAATGACTAGCAAATCATAAATTCCCTTGCACCCACAGAATGACTGCAATTTCTTATAACAGAGAGGGCTCAGACTGTTTCACTGTTCAGATACAAAATAATGCGGCAATTCAGCAGCCACTACCAGAAACGCCAGAGCAATTCCCTTGTCTTCGCAATAACGTATTATTTGGTTCTTTCGTTTTCAAAAGCTTAACTCCACAAAATGGCGTGCCATGTTAGCTCACGTCATATAAGGAAAACCATGCAACCACATAATATTCTGCCTTTAAAACATCTTTCTATTTAATATGCATTTTTTAACCAAAGGTTTTCAAACGCTTTTCATAAACCAACTCTACTGAACGTGTCCCTTTAAGTATAAGTTTTTATAGAAAGTCTGCCGTAGATTTCACAAAACTCTTCCTAACTTAAGATTAATCTTAGGACTAAGGACGAGTCCCAAGCCTGCACTGTAGCATGCAGACCTTAGGATTGATCCTAAGTTAGGACGAATTACTCGTCCTAACTCGAGATAAGACGAGTCCTAACTCTTTGTGAAATCAACGGCAGAAATCACAAGATTTTTACAATTTGGTAGGTCTTAAAAGGTGGTCTTCAGGACGTCTATGGACCCGAGATTCAGCGCCAACCTCACCAGACTAGAGGCTTGCTTCCGCATCCCGTGGGACCAGCCGTTAATCCCAACAAGAAAATACCATCACTATTTGAGATCAAGACGCAACTCGTCGGGGAGGAGGGGCGGAGGATTGCAGAACTCGAGAAGGAACGGGAAAAAGATCTCATGATGCAAAAGTATGTACCCTCAGAAACTTTACAAATTATGGAACATGGAATGTTTTTGCCCGTCGAGTTTGCAAAATTTTGTGATGAGGCTTACTAGGGATTGCACTGAGTAAAAGAACCCATAACTCCTGTGTTGCTGGTTCACACGGTTTGTGAGGTTGTCTTTAAGTGTTAGGCTTGCAAGCCACAGTGAATATTCTTCTTTACTGAAGTCTGATTTAAGCTTGGGCGATATCGATTTATTTTATTCACGATATATCGCCGACAATATATCGCGATATTCGATATAATCGCGATTAATGAAGTTTGACATCATCAGTCTTAAAACTCCAAGTGAAAGTTGTAGAAGAGACAGTCCTAGCATAAGAGAGGTGTTCTAATGACCTATTCTTCTGGTTTTACTCCAAACCTATGGGGTGCAAGGCGTCTCAGCTAGCAAATACATCGCAATATTTAATCGATATATCGATATATCGCGATTATCGCGATATATCGCGATATATCGATATTTCGATTAAAACCAAATCCATCCGATATCGAAATCGTGTCCAAATTAATATCGCGATATTCAATAATATCGTGATATCGCCCAAGCTTAGTCTGATTTCAAATTTGTGTGCCCTCAACAAAAAATATTCTCCTTCTTCTTTGAATTCAGACAAGTTCTGGTGCTAATTCACCAGAGTGTGGGTTCGAATCCCGCTTGTGACACTTGTGTCCATGAGCAAGATACTTTACTATAATTGCTTCTCTTCACCCATGGGTATAAATGGGTACCTGCGAGGGTAGAGGTTGATATTGTGAATGAAAAAGCTTTTAATAATAATAATAATAGCTAATTCTTATATAGCGCATTTCATAACTAAGAGAAATACCAATGCGCTTAAAAAAAATTGACCAGTAAGCCATTCTTTTTTCTTCTATATTTCAGAATGAGTTTCTATGGGTCGGGTATTCCAAGAGGGATGCAGAGGCCCTATGACGAGGATCCACAGAACATGCCCCATCCGGGTTCCTTTGACCCCCAAAATGAACAAGAAGATGATGAGGACTTCCAAGGGTCTCAAGACCAGGGTGATGAGCACCTCTACGCCCAACAGCAGCAGCAGCATCCGCAACATCAGCAACAGCAACAGCAGCAACATCAGCAGCAGCAACAGCAACGTCCCAACCAGCAACCATTTCATAGAGACAATAATAACCCCCCCTTCCCAAGAGGGCCTCCTCAGACGGAGACCATGCCGCATCCGGCTCACCGTCCACAAGAACAATTACAAGATTCCGCAGACAGTATGGAATCCCCGGTGCGCCAACAACAACAGCAGCCTAACATGCCGCCGCAGTTACAGAGGTTGAACCCGCAGGTGTCACCTCAGCACCAGCAGGTGTCGCCCCAACATCCGCAGCAGTCCTCGCCGCAGCAACTTCAGAAATCACCACCCTACCCTCAAGAATCGATTCAAGAGCCCCCAGGTCGACCCAAACTCAAGCTCTACACTCAACAACGGTCGACAGACCCAGCCCCGCTTCATCTCCGACCGGTTGAAGACTCATCTGAGGATTACGACCACGGCGATATTGATATGAGACGACCTAGAGTGAAGCACAACTCCGAGACGGATGGACTGGTTATTGATACGCCCGAAACACCTACGGAGAGATTCCATGAAGTTATTGGGAAACTAGACAAGGATGATAGGTTCTCTGAGGATGATGCGAGGCTCAAGTTGCTCATGGAAACAGAAATCGGAAAGCTGTCTGAAGGTATGTCATACAGAAAAGACAATAGTTGGTTGAGCTCCAACACGTTGAAACAGTGGTCGTTCATTAAAATCCCGCTCTCGTCAACTTTTGTTTTTTCAACCCCAAATCATTCAGAAGTGGCAATAGTAAGGATGCTATACTTTTATGGTACATTCATTCGACCACATTTAATATTCAGAGCAATTTATTTGGTTGGTAAACAGCCAGTTCTATTTTTTCATGAAGTATTTGTTTGTCTTTTTTCAGGTGACGACTCTGAGAATTTTTCTTCAGACCAAGGCAAACCGTCAGCTCTACAACAAGACGCAGACGGCCGGAAGACGGGCCTTGCGAGTGTGACAAAAAACATGCCAGCCAAACAGAGGGCGCTGTTTATGCGGATACAACAAAAGCAGGCGGAGTCATCTGAGGAGGGGGAGGATGGAGAGAAACTGCCGGAGGTCGATAAGAAGAAAGTGGAGAAGAAACCGAGCAGCGAGAACAAGGAGAAAGATGCTGGTAAGTTTCAATGCTTCTTTCAATAGAGTTATTTTCGACGGTGCAAATTTAACATCTATTTTACATAATTTTGTGTTGGATATTTGCTAAGGGCACTACAGCAAAACCACAGGGCGCCATGGCAATTGTTGTGGTAAGCTCAAGGCCTGCCACCAAGATCTATTAAATTGATGCGATACCCGTTCTATAAGGCCACATAAAAAAAAATTGTTGATTGTCCCCGCCCGACCTTTCAAAACCCCTCGACCCAGTTTAATACTTTTACTGCCCAGATTTTTCAGCTGATATTTTTTTTTAAATGTTCAGGTTTGAAAAGAAGGTTTTTATTCATGTTGGCAAAGCAAGAACAATTCTTCAAATATTTACTTGGCTACACTGTGCTTAGTAGTTTGAAAAAGTTTACAGAAAATGTCATCTTGGAGTTTAATTTGTTTGACAAAACTGTTGAAAACATCAAAAACACACAAACCCTCTGTTTTATAGTGATTGTGATGATTTCTTTATTCTTGATTTCATATTTGGCATGTCAACAAATGGTGCCCTTCGCAAATATCTAATGCAAATTTTAATCCCTGTATTAAAGTGCCTCTTACCAGAGAAAAATTACTGTGCCCCTTTAAGAGTAAAATTCAAGGCATGAAAATAATAATAATAATGATACAAAGTTCTTATAAACAAACATATCCTAGACACTAAAACAAGGCGATGAGCTAATAAAGAATAAACAAATTAATGAGCTCTGAACCGATATAAGATTCAAACTGCCTCTAGCTACGGGGCAATCTCAGTGGTCTAGTTGATAAGAATTCTGCTCTAGAATGAATGGCAAACTATTTGAAACTTACCCAGGACCCAGTCAGTTTCCCTTATGATTAATAACTGTGTCCGTTTCTTTTTTTTTGCAACTATCAGCTCGGGATGACGACAACTGGTACTCCAGTGACGAAGATGAGGCAGGCAACGACACACTGACAAACGTCATCAAGAAAAACAAATCCCATCCTGACGTCCTCAAAAGCGATCAACCAGCCACAAAGCAGCAGCAGCAAGTGTTACCCGACTCCCTGCTGTTCCAACCGGGGTCACAGACCCTCCTCCCAAACGCCCTCGCCAGCTTGTTTTCAGCAAAACCTCCAACGGTCGGACAGGGGTCCGATCCGAGGGTACTTGCACAGCAGAATGCCCTGAGCAGCATTCTGGGACTTGTCAATAAGGGTGGTTCGCCGACTCAACAACCGATTCCAAAACTTTTGATCGGACAGAAACCGCCATCTCTCTCGAACCAGCAGGTGCTTCCCGGCGCAGGTGGAGACAGCGGACTGAACTCTAAATTGGTGACTGAGTTCATCTTGCTTGAGGTAACGCACAGTGATAAACTCAAAGATCCTCGTGCGGACCGTGAAAAGAAAGATAAGTCTGATCTGAGGCTGCGGAAGCTCCTTTGGAAGGACAACGAGTACACGATCAATGACACCGACAGCAGACCAACTCTTGCGCCAATTGAGCTTCTCACGCCAACTGAACTGAAATCGCATCCGGATTTTGTGGGTGTCCCGACCACTACAGCTGCTGCCCCCACTGCCCCCCAGGCTGACCCTAGACCTGCTAGACCAGCAGATCCAAGGATTCAGAGACCTCGTGATCCAAGAACTCAAAGTGTTGAAAATAATTCAGCCCCGACGAACGAACTAGCTCCTCCTCCTCAGCAGAGAGATCCCAGATTGGCCAACCGGGATCCAAGGTTGAATGCGGCGGCATCCACAAACCAACCTCAAGGACAAGAGGGTCCTGAAATTCCAGGGAAGCAAGGAGGACTTCTCCCGACACCTCAAGTTGGGATTCCACCACCACCTGGGATTCATCCATTTCCTCAAGGGGGTCCATTTGGTCCTCCTGGACCCGGGCCGCCTGGTCCACGCATGCCAGGCATGTGTCCTCCCAATGCAAATTTCCCCCCATTTCCCAATGGAAGGTTCCCACGGTTCCCTCCAGGTGGCCCGCAGGGCAACATGAACCAGGGACCGAGGTTTCCACCGCGTGGCCCACCAGGCCCTCCCATGAGGAATATGAGACCTCGATTCTCGCATCGAGGAGGATCAATGTTTAACGAGAACCCAAATCGCATACCCCTGCCGCCGAACAACAGAATGTTCGGACCTAACCGTGGTCCGCCACAGAACATGGGGCATCCACTGATGCATGGACCCCCACGCCCCAGAGGGCCACCAGTCAGAGGTTCCATGCAAATCAGAGGACCAGCTTCTCTTAGAGGTGCTCCAAATATCGGACAAAGAATGCCATCAACTGATCCTAGGAACTCTGATTCTCCCCCAAGGGGACCTGTGAACTCTACCGCTCTGAAAGATCCTCGAGTAGCGAGGCAAACTCAGAAACAAGGAAACCAAAGTCCGCATCAGGATTCAAATATCGGGGGTGGCGATACCTCAGAATCGTCGCAACCACTTATAAGACCGTTGTTGAGTTTGCCGCCCCAAGGTCTGAATACTACTGGGCAACGCTTACCACAGACAATGCCTGAATCTGAAGACATGAAGCCACCGGCTGGTAAGGCGTCGGACTCAAGGCTGATCAGGCAGCTGAGTCAACCCAAAATTGAAATCAAAATGGAGCCGGCGTCTCTGCTCCGACAGAACTCTGCCCCTGCTGCATCCCCTAGTCCAGATGAAAAAGACATTAAGCCTTTCCCTAAAGAAGAGCTGACACCAGCAAGCCCTACCACGCCCAAACCAACCAGCAACCCAAAAGAGCCCCCTCTCATCTTGAGAATCAAACTAAGAGGTGAGAACGATAAACCGGAAATCACTCGACCCATCTCAGACTCCGGCTCAGATTCAGAATTAATGATCAGACGATCAAAGAGGACCAAAGCCAGTGGTAGTGATTCCGATCACTCAGTGGGTCTACCGGAATCTCGCAAGCGACCCCCTAAAAGCGCCCTCGCTGGGTTCTCAATACCAAAGATTCCCAAGAGAACGGATAAAACGGACGTGGATACGTCGTCGGACGACAGCAGTAAGCCAGCTGTGTCTGGCGTTAAGATGGAGCATCGACAAGTTCCGAGTGCGCACCATCGCATGCCACAGGTTACCAGTTCATTCAACCAAACCATTGCACGCCCGCCGGGCATTACTAACCAGACTCCTGCCAACACAAGAACAATTCCAAACGAAGGTGGTCTGGCTCCACCTCCGACTGGAAATCCGCAAAAAGTAGACTCTGAAATTGGGGAGCCTCCTAATCTAGCTGTTTTACCTCCTGATGATTTATCTCTGAAGGATATGTTTAAAATTAAAGACCCAACCGCTTCTCCGTTCTGCTGAATCTTCTTCCATGTAGAGTCAAAGTTGAGTCACACTGCAGCGATATCGAAATGATATCAATCACGACACAAAGAGAACGCATTGTATTGGTTGAGTTGCTCCACGCAGAATATGCACACGCTCATTCAACCAATAGATTGCGTGCTCTTTGTGTGTATCTTTCAAAAAGTGACCATCACATAAATTGTTTTACTTTTGTGGTTTAGTGGAAGTGTATGGTTGGGACTTCATCCAGGTTTTGTGCTTACTTACGTTTTTACAAACTAATGCTTTGTGCACTTTGCAGACTTTATAATAATATTAAAGGCAGTGGACACTATTGGTAATTGTCAAAGACTAGCCTTCACAGTTGCATAAAATATCATACCTGTGAAAATTTGAGCTCAATCAGTCATCAAAGTTGCAAGATAATAATGAAAGAAAAAAACACCATTGTCACACGAAGTTGTGTGCATTTAGATTGTTGATTTTGAGACCTCAAGTTCTAAATCTGAGTTCGCGAAATAAAATTCGTGGAAAATTACTTCTTTCTCGAAAACTATGGCACTTCAGAGGGAGCCGTTTCTCACAATGTTTGTTACCATCGACCTCTCCCCATTACTCGTCACCAAAAAAGGTTTTATGCTAATAGTTATTTTGAGTAATTACCAAAAGTGTCCACTGCCTTTAATATCATTATTTATAGAAACTGTGTTTAAATGGTCACCAAGGCATGCCATGGAATTTCATCTTTGAGAGGGCAAGGCCATTTACACTTTGTAAAGGGCAATTTCAATTGGGAAAAGCTGAAAAGTCTGTGGGCAACTTTTGTTTGGGCACTCAAGCCCTCTGTGTATTAGTTCAGACATGTCCCTATGCTCCAATAATACGCTTTTTACTTCCAGTAGTAGGTGTTTTTGAATTGCAAAAGTGAAGTATTGTAGCAGACAAGCTCTGCAGTTTAAAGCACTCGTACTTGCGCCCTTGAATGGCATTTTTCTTTGTCAGATACTGTGCGGTCTATATTATTATTATTTATTATTGTCTCTCCTCAATCAATCATTCAATCCATCAACATTTATTTCCATACAAACATATTTTACATAAACAGTATGAGTTTACAAAACTTTAACTGTACGAAGCATGACCTATTAAAGGAACACGTTGCCTTGGATCGGACGAGTTGGTCTATAAAAAGCGTTTGTAACCGTTTTTTTTTTTTTTTTTTTTAAATGCATATGGTTGGAAAGGCGTTTTTAAAGTAGAATACAATGTTCCACACAAGTTTGCCTTGAAATTGCGTGGTTTTCCTTTTACTGTGCGAACTAACAAGGTCGGCCATTTATAGGAGTCAAAAATTTGACTCCCATAATTGGCCGACCGTGTTAGTCAATGAGGTAAAAGGAAAACCGTGCAATTTCGAGGCATGTTTGTGTGGATCATTGTATTCTACTTTTACAACATCTTTCTACCCATATGCATTTTATAACAAACGGTTACAAATGCTTTTCAAAGACCAACTCGACCGATCCAAGGCAACATCCTCCTTAAAAAGCAAAAGCTTGTAGGCTGGGATGCCTTGTACAAAGCACAACAAAGTAGAATGGAAATGGGCAACTAGGTTGAAGGGCGATAAGGTCAGACTTGTTTACCTGGACTAAAAATGATTAACTCATAAATCACACCACTGATAATGGGTTCAAAGTTCAACCGGTCTGTTTCTGTACTTTGGTTTCGAAACAAGTAACATGTACAACATCTTGCTTGTGTTTCTTTCTACATTTATTATTCCTACATGTAGTTACTATGCCAAAACGTCGGATCGCATTAAGCACTTTTTTACAGAGGGCTTGAGTTTCAATTGTCAAAACATCATAAATTATCTCGCTTCTACATGTATGCCAAAACGTCGGCTCCCATTAATAGCACTTTTTACAGAAGGCTTGAGTTTCAACTCCAGACACAAATGTTGCACCACCTTACACACATCTCGTCGTGTTAGTATAAAAACTTTGTACCGTACTTTTTCGTATGTTGCATTTTCAGAACCACCCCAACTCATTAGTCATTTCCATATCAGTCCATAACCATAGATGTAAAACCAAAGTTTGTATGAGAGAGATTGGCTTTTGTCAGCTTGGTGTTTATAACTCCTTGTGGGAGCTTTTCCATTGACGGGCAGATCGATCACAAACAACCAAAATTAATATTCTTTATCCCCGATGCAAATTTAACATCTCTTATATCGTTGCGATACCCGCTGCCAAAACATAGGATTCGAACTGCCTCTAGCTGCCGGCAACCTCGGTAGTCTAGTTGGTAAGACACTGCTCTAGAATTGCAAGGGTCGTGGGTTCGAATCCCACCCGAGTAACATGCCTGTGATATTTTTTCACAGGACTCGGGAAAGTACTGAGTATACAGTGCTAACACACATCGGTGTATGGGTAAAAACCAAAATTAATATTCTTTATCCCCGATGCAAATTTAACATCTATTACACAAACAACCAAACAACAAACCATGCTTAAGGTTTTCAAATGTTAAAACTTGTTAGATGTTTAAAACTTGATCAAATCAAGGTAGAAAGTGTCAATTTTCTCAGAAGAACCAAATGGTGTAGCAGCAAGAGGCATCCCATTTGATTAATACGTGATCATGCAAAGTATCTTAAAATATGGGATAATCTGGGTACAGATGAGTTGTGCTGCACTTTTAGATTAAAAGTAACAACCAAATTTGGGCGTCGAGCTGAGTGAGCGGGTGAAACTAGGCGTGTTTTTTTTTACTTGGGTATTCATTTTTGTATTTACCCAAAGTGGGATAATGGTTCATGTTTTTATTATGGGCATTTTCAAATTATATTTTTGAGGCGTACTTGATGTTCCTTCATTTGGGATAGTTTTTGGTGGAAGGAAGATACCCTACTTGGACCGAGTGTCAGTGATCAAAAGTTTTCGGGGGGGGGGGGGGGGGGTGTTTGTTATTTTTTTCACCGAGCCTAAATATTGAATATGTATAGATGTTTTATGTAATGTGAATTGAAAGTGTATATGGTACTTACTAAACAATTAGTGATAATAAAAAGAGTTATTGTATTTATGTCAATATAAAAATGTAAATTTTGAAGATTTCTTTTTGTTTTGTTTTGGGGTTTTTTGTGGGATGTTTTTGTTTGCTGTCAGTTCTCACAAAGTGCCCTTGATCATTCTTTCAATCCATTTCCTGATTTACTGTAATACATCAGTGGACACTATTGGCAATTGCCAAAGACTAGCCTTCACAGTTGGTGTGTCTCAACATATGCATCAAATAACAAGCCTGTGGAAATTTGAGCTCAATCGGTCATTGAAGTTGCGAGATAATAATGAAATCAAGTTCTAAATCTGAGGTCTCAAAATAAAATTCGTGGAAAATTACTTCTTTCTCGAAAACTACGGCACAGAGGGAGCCGATTCTCACAATGTTTTATACCATCAACTTTGAGTGATTACCATTAGCGTCCAGTGCTTTTAACCATGCACCGATGTTTGTTGTGGAACTGATACTCAGTAGGTACGTGCTGTGATAAAAAAAACAGGCATGGATAGGATTCGAACCCGGGCAAAACTTACGCCATTCTATTTCTAGAGCAGATGCTTTACCACTTGGCCTTATTCATATCAATATCAAAGTATTATATAGCGCACGTATCTACTGACAAGGTACTCAAGGCGCTGAGTATATACATTTATACAGAAAGAGAGATTATTGAAAGTTATGAATTCTGAGACCCAATTATGTAGCACCTTATAAGGGTTTACAAGGCTACGGCGCATTTAGCAGCCACAGGAACACGAGGGTGAACCCCTTCTCTTTTCGATATTATGTGTTGTTATCACAACGCATGGGATGGGGCCAACGGCTTAATGTCCCATCCAAAGTAAGTGCCTTGCTTATAAGGATACAAATGCCACGGCTGGGGATTCGAACCCACGTCACTGCTGACAGAGTTTGAATTGTGCTCTTAACTGCTCGGCCACGACACTTCCAAGGCTCTTTGTGCAAGCACCTGCTTAAATTCACCCTGAAACCAGCTGGGTTCAACTGACATTTTGACCTGCCCCAAAAGTGTTGATTTAAATTTTTGCCCAAAAGAGCTCGTGGCTCCACTAACTCCCCCCCCCCCCCCCCCCCCCCCCAAAAAAAAAAAAAAAAAAAAAAAAACTGGTACATTATGTCATGTCATTGGGGAACAAACAGTGCAGTTGGAATGATCGGATGATGTTGTAATAATCAGAACAATAGACCTCCATGAATAGACCAAGGGTAAACACTTGTCTTATCAGAATTACATTATTACACTAATCTTTATATCAATGTCAAATGACATGTTCAGATGTCAATAGTCGACCTAAAAAAATGTTTTGTTACTACTTCGACTGGATGACTTTATCCAGTGCTCTTTTTAGCTTTTTTTTATCATGGTTCGCCCCATTTCGAAACATTAGTTATTATACATAGTGCATTGTAAGATTAAATGAGTTAGAGAATGAACTGGCATTTTAGAACTATGAAGTCCTGTTAAAGAAAACATTATATGTATAGAAAATGTATGTCAAAAAGAGTTGAGTAACAAGTTTTTATTTGTGCCGGCTTGTTCGAGAGACGCCATCCATTCCATGCGCGTGTTAGACTTAGTTTCAAGTCTTTAATATTGTGAGTTTTGTCTACGTGAGATAGGCTATTGCGTGAAATAGCGCCCCCTTCTGGACAAATATCATGACGTAAGACTTTAAATTGAGACTGTAAAAGCGCGTGTGCGGTGGTCGGTCGGATCGTATGATTATGATGATGATCTTTTGAAACATCAAGGAGTTTCCACGCTCTGAGTTCATGCGATTTAGGGCTGCGTTTTCTCAGGATTTCTTTACATGTTTACTCTAAAAATTTGCCTCAAAGTACATCTGGAAAGCTCCGTGCATTGGTAGTAGCACAAACTCTTGCCGTAGGTCTATAAAATTAGCAGAGAAGGTAAGTGTATTCTCTGGTCTACAGTATCGTAGCGTCATACGTTATCGGTCCCCAACTTTGATTCCCGTTTACCGCGAGATTGTGCAAGCTGCACCGGTTGTAGAAGCTATGCAGTTTACTCACGGTCTGTATTTTCATCAGGCTTAATCATGCTGAGAATAAAGTTTCCTGTCGTTGGTTATGCTCAAACATTTATAAAATGATTGATTTTTGGTACTAATCACTAGTGCATTATTATGCCAACATTCAAATGAGTCGAAGAAACATCATCCAACCTCAAAAGTTCAAAACAAAATTACTATCTGCTAGATTGAGTTTCATTCTGCTTTAGTCACTAGATGGATCACGTGAGGTGGTTACTATTTGGGATTCTATGGTGTGTCGATATGGGGAAAATATTAAAATATTTTAAGTGAAAATGACAAAAACAAATCTTTTTTTGATTTACTGAATACTGTAATAAATTCCGATAAGCGTAATACATATTAAGTCTACATTAAAGAGAAAATCTCATAGATTGGTTTCTTATCTCCTGAAAGAAGCTAGTGTGTGTGTGTTTCAAGGGGGTGGGGTGTTTTACTTTCATGCCTTATGATATCTCTGGATTCTAAATATAGTAGCCAAAATGCCTTAGGACAAAAATGTAATTAAAGGTGTGAAACATGTTACGTTGCTCCAACGTCGTGCAAGCACAAGCACTTAATGGCGGACTGTCTCTCGCAACGTAAAACCAAAACTTGAAAAATTTCAACACACCATGAAGTGTAAGTGTTATTGTAAACAAAATGGACAGATGATTTGAAAAAAAAATATTTAGTTTTTGATTACTTCTGTTATCCTACTGAAAACACATGACACCAGGATATTCTCTAGTCTATGGTATTAATTATTAATGAATTTATCCTGGTGGTCATGTGTTTTCAGTAGGTACCAGGAACATTGTTCCCACTCAAAAATTTAATGTGTGTTTTTTTTTTCAAATCATCTATCCAATTTTTTAACAATAACAGTATGAGTAAGTGTTATTGTTAAAAAATTGGATAGATGATTTGAAAAAAAACACACATTAAATTTTTGAGTGGGACCGATACTTCACGGAAGCAACGAAGGCGATTGCCTTTGTGTCCCCTGGTCATTGCCTTGGTGCCCTTGAAATGCTCCAGTACAAATTTGCAATTTTATCATAGGGAGCCCTTGGAAAAGTTTCCGTATGGCGCCACCACTTTTTCATTCGATATGAAATAATATAGTATCTAATTTACCTCAATGAGATATCCCTTTTTGTAAAAATTAGTGAAAAAGTGGTGGCGCCATACGGAAAGTGATCCGAGCCCTTTACCAAGAAGAAAATGCCTTGGTGCCCTTGCCCTTTCAAAAACGAAGCATACAGCCCTGGAGACAGTCCGCAATTAACAGTGCTTAAATGCATGCACGACATTGGTTGGAGCAATGTCATATATCATTGGTTGGTATTTTATTGAATATTCCGAAGCTAGTATGGCTTGCAAAATAAATCAAAAATATTATTCAATTATTACTTAACAAATATAATAATTACATTTTTGTCCCACGGCTACTATATTAGAATTGAGAGATATCAGACATAAGGCATGGTAGTAACACACCCCCAACCCCCTTTAAAACACACACACTTCATAACATTCCGTTTTCCCCCATTTTAGACCAGTAATGTTTTGTTTCAGGAGATAAGAAACCAATCTATGATATATTCTCTTTAATTTAATATAGACAGAATATTTTTTACGCTTAATCGAAATATACAGTATGCAGTTATTAAAAAAAATAAAAATTGTTACAGTGGTCATCCCATCGAAGATCGTGAGATATGGTGACTCCGAGATACTCGTGTTGGTCAACTCGCTCGAACGTCTGTCCAAAGATGTTGTAATGGAAGGTACTTGGGTTGCACTACTTCGTTATACAGAAAGGATGGCACACTTTTTAACGTTGAAGTGCATCAACCAGGTTGAGGACCAATCTGCGAGGGCTTCAAGATCTCTCTGAAGGATAAGGTGATCATTTTGGTTCTCTATCTCCCTGTAAACAATACTATCGTCGGCGAACAACAGCATGCTTGACTGGATGTTATCTTGGATGTCATTTATGTATAGTAGGAATAAGGCGGGGCCAAGGACTGAGCCCTGAGGAACACCCGATGAGACATTTTCCCACGAGGAGTGTGAACCATTGACTGTACTCTGCTATGCAAGAAAGAGTTAATCCAATCCAGGGTTGGACCTTGAATGCCGTAGTAACCTAGCTTGGCTGATAGTCGTTGATGGGGCACTTTGTCGAACGCATTGCTGAAGTCTAGAAGTACTACGTCAACTTGTCCACGAGTTTGGAGAGTATGCGCCCAGCCTTGGCATGATGATATTAGTTGAGTTACAGTTGAGAGCTTTTCCCTGAACCCATGTTGTGAGTCTAGAAGTATGTTGTGTGCACTCAGATGTTCCATCACTTTACAGAAGACGCAGTTGAGGGAAATTGGACGATAGTTTGCTGGGTCAGATTTAGGACCTTTTTTATAAATACTGGTTACAAGAGCTTGCTTCCACTGGGTTGGTACAGTTCCCGATGTGTAGGATTGATGAAAAAGAAATGCAAGTGCAGGTGCCAGTTCATGTGCGACTGTCTTCAGGAGCTTGGGTGGCAACTCATCAGGACCACCAGCTTTAGCTGGATTAAGAAATGCTAGTTGTTTCTCCACTCCTGCAATGCCTATGGTGAGCTGTGGTATGGATGGATATGGTGATTGTCCTTTGTTAGGGATGTTGGAGCATGGTTCTTCTGTGAAGACAGATTTGAAGTGCGAGTTGAGTGCTCCGGCTTTGTCCGCATTAGTTGTACAAAGTTTGGTTTTGGTCCTCAATATTGGAATTCCTAGGTTGTCTGTTCTCATTAATTTAACATATGACCAAAATGACTTTGGTTGATCGATGAGCTTGGTACCTATTATGGGAGATAACTCGATTTTTGTGGGTCACTGCTCAGTGCTTTATAAATAAAAAAATTACTATTAAAAAGTATTAGGTACTCGAGTTAATGATAATTTTATAAGTAACACTAACCATTTGCTAACACATTGGATCCGTGGCAATTGCGCAAAGGTTGCGTTGGTGTGATATGTCTTTAGATTAGACATTTGCCGACTCAACTACATGTATCAGAAAAGAGATACAGAGGTTACTCTTGCTCATAGTATTATTAAATCATAGGGCCCTATAGATAATGTTTGTTTCCTCCGTTAAGTTTGTCGTGATTCAGAACCCCAATGTGTCACGGTTAGGCAGAGGGGGCATTCGTCGTCCGCGGTAGGTTGTCATTCACGACGTGGGCATGTCATGCGATGCACCCGGGCTACCGATGCCCCCTTTCCTGGATGCCCCCTTTCATTACTCAGCATGCTTGGCGGAACAGCGCCCTCTCTTGATATTTTGCTATTCGCGATAAACCTAAATGCATTGAATATTTACAGATGTCGGTGTCAGCAGTGTGTTTAGTCCGCCCTGCTTTTTTAGTCATCAACTCAGTTTGCCACTACCGTATAGACGGATTAATAATGTCCTTTTCCTTTTTCCTTTCCTTATCACTCAGGCAGACATACCTAATACGATGGCTGAAACGATGGTATACAAAGGCACCAAGCCAGAAGACCGCTTCACGTTTGAAGAGAACTTTGACATTGACTGGTGGCTGGCGTGGACAACCCAGTATAAACTCTGGAGCATCCCAATCTCTGCTCTCTACATCTTACTAGTCTTCTCTGGTCGTCGATGGATGGAGAACCGCCCCGCCTATCGTCTTAAGGGGCTCCTTATCCTATGGAATGTGCTCCTGGGTGGGTTTAGCATCTTCGGGGCGTGGCGGACTGTTCCTGTCCTGACGAAGGGCGTGATGGAAAACGGCTGGCGGTCATCGGTGTGTAATGGATATTACTACCACAAAGATTTTGTGGGTATTTGGGGTCTCTTGTTCACCTTGTCCAAAGTCCCTGAGCTTGGCGATACCTTTTTTATCGTCGTCCGCAAGCAGAAGTTGATGTTGCTTCACTGGTACCATCACGCAACCGTCCCTCTCTTCGTCTTCGCTGTCTACAGCGACCGTGCCGCCCCCGGGATGTGGTTCACCGCCATGAATTACGTCGTGCATGGCTTGATGTATCCATATTTCGGTCTGCGAGCAGCTGGCTTCAAGCTACCCCGCGTTGCGGCAATGTCGATAACATCGTTGCAGATTGTCCAGATGATTATGGGGACTGTTGTCGTGGTCTACGCAGCCATCATGCATTACGTTGGGGTGCCGTGTGAAATCGATTCCGGTGTCTTGGTCTTATCCGTCAGCCTGTACTTCAGCTATCTCATTCTGTTCGCTCAGTTTTTCCACAAGGCTTATTTTGGCGCTAAACCCGCTGGCGCTAAACCGGTTAAGTCGGATATTAGTAATGGTAACGTTTTAAGTAATGGAGGTAAAAGTCAACAAGTTAACACGAACACAGATAATGGAGTTCATCGAAGAAAATAGAATCAAACTGAAAAAAAATAATTTGTTTTGTATGCACAGTTTTTCCCTTTTGCTTATTTTTTGCACTAATTCCACGGCACTAAGCTGGATAAGGCCGATCATATTATATTGGCAATGCTTTTAGTAATGGAGTACACAGTCTTAGAAGAAATCAGATTGAGGTTTGTTTGCACAGTTTAAACTCCGCATAAACTCCGCATATGCATAAAATAACACACGTTGGTTGTCAAAGTTGCGAGATAATAATAAATAAAACTTGTCAAACGAAGTGGTATCCTTTCAGATGCTTCATTTCGAGACCTCAAAATCAAATTTGTAGAAAATTAGTTCTTTCTCAAAATGTATTAAACTATCAACAGGTCCCCTATACTCATTACCAGTTACCAAATAAGGTTTTATGCTACAATATTTTTGAAAAAAATTACTCATAGTGTCCACTGCAATTAACAGATTGTCGAGTCCAACACAGACTATAAATTTGCTTAGATTAGAAAATGAGATAATAATAACTCATTGCAATTCAAAAAAATGTTTGTCAAGATTAGTCTAGAGTAATATAATTGTTATCTTTGACAAACTTGTTTTTGTTGTAAACTAGTACAAAATATTTCTGTAATGGGCCTAAATATTAAATTGATGACTTCAAGAATTATTGTCTTTCAGCAATGAAATATTATTTGAATTTAGTTAATATTTAATTGAAGAGAATTAACAAGATATTGGCATTAATAAATGACGGGCTGTAAATCAATCAATGCTTGTGTACAATACATGTGTGTCAGGTTTTTGCATTTAACTTTTTCTATGACTGGCCAGTGGCCAGCCAGTCAATGAAAAAGCTTCTGGCCACTGGCCAGAGGGACCAGTTACCTTGTCACTAGGACACACGCCTTTTTAGTGTATTAAAGCCATCCGACACTTTCGGTACAGAACAAAAATTAAAAGTTCACAGATTCACAAATAACTTACAGGGTTTACATGAAATTATTCCATGAAATGCTTTACTTGTTGAGAAAACATTAAAACAATCAAGAATTACGGATTTATTTTAAAAACATGTCATGACACGGCGAAACGTGCGTAACTAAGGGTGGGTTTTCCCGTTATATTCTCCCGACTCCGATGACCGATTGAGCCTAACTTTTCACAAGTTTGTTATTTTATATAGAAGTTGTGATACACGAAGTGTGGGCCCTGGACAATACTGTTTATCGAAAGTGTCCAATGGCTTTAAAGACACTGGACACCTTTGGTTATTGTCAAAGATCAGTCTTATCACTTGATCTCAGATTTCTTTTTTACATGCACAAAATAACAAACTTGTGAAAATTTGAACTAAATTGGACATCGAAGTTGCGAGACAATAAGGGAAGAAAAAACACCCTTGTTACATAAAGTTGTTTTATGTGTGCTTTCAGATGCGTACATTCGAGACCTCGGCCTTTAAATAGCAGTGTCTCCCCATGCAAAGCTAGTGTTCTGATATGCACAAAGTTTGGACGATATTTACGAATAAAAAACTGAGAAAAACGATGCTCCAGACTGCTCCTGTGGGGCTTTCGAAATGAAACCTAGAGTTGATGACAAGCCCTTAGGCGCTGCCTATTTGTTTGCCTTTCATGCAACAGTCACAGTGCGATGTTACACATGCATCGTAGGTAGCACGAGTATTGTGACCGACTCACACACACATACTGGGATCTAGGGTGTGTGTATCGTCCCAACAGCTACACCGCGCTGTAGCTACACACCGCGCTTAACAATTACCGTCTTGACTTCAAGACTACATGAAACCAGGCTACCAGCCTGACATAACCCCCGATTTCAAAAAAAATTGAAATCAAGTCTAATATCCACTAACAAGGACTAGAACTTTTGTCACAAAAATAAAAATATTTTTTATAAGAGGTGGGGGCAGGGAGGGGGGGGGGAATTTTGATGAAAAAAACATACACAATCTTGAATATTCAGACTATTTCATGATTTTAATCAACGTTAAAGAAAAATACAATTAAATTTCAATTTAACACAAATATTACTGTGTTATATATTACAGTGAATAATTTTAACATTCTTTTTATTAGCCAACACCAACCGTATACATTGTAACCAATATAATGGCAAGTTAAGATCACAAATGCATTGGTTTTTATTTCAATTAAATATCTTTCTCTTTATACCAGTGTGTATGAATGGCTCAGGTTTTACCAGTGTAGGTACCAGTGTACCATAGGCCCTAGGTACCAGTGTTTTATAGGCTCTAGGTACCAGTGTTACATAGGCCATAGGCAATGTGTTTCATAGGTACTGTGTACCATAGGCCCTAGGCATCAGTGTTTCATAGGCCCTAGGCATCAGTGTTTCATAGTCCCTAGGTACCAGTGTTTCAACGGCCCTAGCTACTGTGTACCATAGGCCCTAGGTACCAGTGTACCATAGGCCCTAGGTACCAGTGTACCATAGGCCCTGGGTACCAGTGTACCATAGGCCCTAGGTACCAGTGTACCATAGGCCCTAGGTTCCAGTGTACCACAGGCCCTAGGTACCAGTGTACCACAGGACCTAGGTACCAGTGTACCATAGGCCCTAGGTACCAGTGTACCATAGGCCCTTGGCACCAAGTACCATAGGCCCTTGGCACCATGTTCAGTAGCCCAATTGCCAATATGCACCAGTTTTCTGCAAACCCTGGCAGTAACAACCCAACATTTCAATCAGTATGCTCCGACTGTCTTCAGGAAACTACAAGTATTTTTCAGAATTACAATCAAAAAGAGATTTCCCGTACATGACGTTAAACAAATTAGTCAAATCCTACAATTGCCCCCTCAACATTTCAAAATGGTTTAAATATGTGAAATTTGTTATAGTTATCGTATAAAGTTCATAAATCTCTTATAACTATTTAAAATGTGAATAAAGTGAAACCGTAAATACACTTATACAATGACACACTTCAACAAGCCTCATAGGAGTACATAAATGCATTGATTATGCTAATTATATTCATAAATGCATTGATTATGCTAATTATATTCATAAATATATTGATAACCAAATAGAAACTTCATTGGGGCCATATTAACCTCAAGGCCCAAACAGGGTATTTTTCTATCACAAAAACCCATATCGAGGGTTTTTCAAATTATACTACCCCAAACTGGGGTCTATTTCTGTTTTAATACCCAGATATCTTGGTCTTCCTGACCAACCCAAACTGGGGTACATTTCTTAATCAAACTTGGAATGTATATTTTCTACCCCGACTTATACCCTGTCCTTTATTTTTAAACCCAGTTCAAGGGTGATGCTCAACTATACTATCCCAATTGGGAATGTAAACTTTGTCCCAATTGAGATCCAGTTCTAAGGGGTGCTTCCCACCAATACTGTGATGTTTCCACCCAATTGGGAATGTAGATTTTGTTCCAATTGAAAACCACTTCAAAGGTCCTTCTCACCTATACTATCCCAACTGGGAAGTTTTATCCCAATTTGGAATATACATTTTTATCCTGTTTGAAACCAAATAAAGGGACCTTTTCAACTATACTACATGTATCAACGAACGAGAATAATAAGGCTCATATTAACTGACTTCTAATAATGAAATAATATCATGGAGTAATTTCATGGAATAATATTTCAAGGGAAGTCTTTCACCTTCTGTAAACCCTGTAAGTTATTTGTAAATCTGTGAACTTTTAATTTTTGTTCTGTTCAGAAAGTGTCCAGTGGCTCTGAAAAGAGTCGGTGTGGTCTTGATGTTTCGAACAGTAGACTCATCTCGTCTTCAGGACAGTATCCTGGTTGAAACGTCGAGGTTGAAACGTCGAGACCAAACCAAATCCATTCAGAACCAACACTCCCACAAAATGGAAGTGGAAGTGTCGTGGCCGAGCGGTTAAGAGCACCGAATTCAAACTCTGGTGTTTCTGACCAGCAGAATGTGGGTTCGAATCCCCAGCCGTGACACCTGTGTCCTTAAGCAAGACACATAACCATTGTTCATCCTTCGGATGGGACGTAAAGCCGTTGGTCCCATGTGTTGTTTAAACGCATGTAAAAGAACCCAGTGCACTTGTCGAAAAGAGAAGGGGTTCGCCCCGGTGTTCCTGGCTGGATTGGCAGCATATTGCGCCACAGCACCTTGTAAACCATTACATTGTGCTTAAGGATTAGGTCTTTTATTATCTCAAAAATCGCCCCCACTCCTTGCAGTAATAATACCTGGTGCTTTGTATCCTTTGGCAAAAGGCGCGTTATAAATACGGTTATTATTATTATTATTAAAATAGATTTACACATGGTTCTACCGGCAAGCTTCAAACGATACTTATGTCATGGTCTATTAATCCACCATTAACCAAAGTGAATTATATTGAGCGGTCTTTATACAGACGTGGAGGGTTGAGTATCTATCAAACCAAAACCACAGTGGATGATATTGAATGGTCTAACAGTAGGAGGGTTGACTATCTATCATTTAAAATCACAGTGGATGATTCTGAATAGTCAGACAATATGTAAATAATAATAAAAACAGTTAACAACATAAAATCACAGTAATAACAGTCTGAATACTAAAGTTAAAAAAATTTCTAATGTACACTAATATATCATCAAATAAAGACAAATTGAAAGACTCCTAAAATTGGTCTGTAAATGGAAAAAAAATTGAAGACCTTCTCGGTCTTCCTACTTTTTCTCTTTAGCCGTGTTCGCACTGGACTAATATTTTGGGTAACTTAACCATGATGCTGGGTAACATTCCAACGGGTTAACTTTCCGCACTTAGATTCATTTGACTCGGCTAAACTTACCGAGACCGTGGGTAAACTGACCGAGCTGGCCCCCTGAATAGTTTGATAATCACGAAAATCTTATTCTTCCATGACAAAACATTGTCAGCTTCTTCGGGTCTCGGACGAATGGGAGATTTAACCGAGTCGTTGCGTCCACATTGGACTTTCTGGCTCGGTTAAACTGACCTGGTCAATCTTCCTGGGCACCTTTGGCTCAGTTAAACTACCCATTCAAGTCGATTTTCACAAAGCTCTTCCTGACTAATCTTAGGACTTAAAGGACGAGTCCCAAGCCTGCACTGTAGCATGCGGACCTTAAGATTAATCCTAAGTTAAGACGAGTTACTCGTCCTAACTCGAGATAAGACGAGTCCTAACTCTTTGAGCAATCGACCCCTGGGAGGAAAACTTCCTGGGCTGTTCGCATTGGACTTAAAACGGGCAAGTTACCCATTGGCTCGGTTAGTTTACCCAAAAGTCCAATGTGAACAGCCGTCGATTTCACCAAACTCTTCCTAACTTCGGATTAATCTTAAGACTTAGGACGAGTTGAGTCCCGTATCCAAATACGTAGGAAGCATTGAACCCATCCTAAGTTAGGACAGGTTACTCGTCCTAACTCGAGTTAGGATGAGTTTCGTGAAATCGGCTGCAGGGCTTATACTATAACTGTTTTGTGCCAAATTCCCCTAACCAGTTGATACTAAAGGGAAATAATGTTTACTTATAAGAGATGTTAAATTTGCATCGGTGATAAAGAATATTAATTTTGTTTTTTATCCATACACCGATGTGTGTTAGCACTGTATACTCGGTACTTTCCAGAGTCCTGTGAACAAATATCACAGGCATGTTACTCGGGTGGGATTCGAACCCCAGCCCTTGCAATTCTAGAGCAGTGTCTTACCAACTAGACTACCGAGGTTGCACGGTAGCTAGAGGCAGTTCGAATCCTATGTTTTGGCAGCAGCTCCCGCAACGATATAAGGTGTATGGGTAAAAACAGTGCAAATTTACCATATGGCCGAGTGGTTTAAAAAATAAATTGAAAATCTACTCTTTTTATCTATTTTTCTTCTTGTTATGTATATTGTTTCATTTCAAATTACCCTTATTGAGGAAAAAATTAACTTAAATAAAAAGGGCGTCATGGCCGAGTGGTTTGGAGCATAAAATTCAAGTGCTTGTGATTGAAGCCATTATACACTTTCGGTAAAGGAAAAAAAAAAAAAAATCACAGATTTACAAATAATTTACAGGGTTTACAGAAGGTAATGGTGAAAGACTTCTCTTGAAATATTGTTCCATGAAATGCTTTACTTTTTGAGAAAACATTAAAATAATATCAATTCTCGATAGCGAGAATTACGGATTGATTTCAAACACATGACATGATACGGCGAAACGCGCGGAAACAAAAGTAGGTTTCCCCGTTATTTTTTCACGACTCCGATGACAGATTGAGCCTAAATTTTTACAGGTTTGTTATTTTACATAGAAGTTGTGATACAAGAAGTGTGGGGCTTGGACAATACTGTTTACCGAAAGTGTATAATGGCTTTAAGTCATCTGGGCCCAGTTTCATGGCTCTGCATACCGCCGAATTCTGCGCTTACAATCACAATTCTCTGCTTACGTGCAAGCGCCGAGTTTCTGCGCTAGCCTTGTAGGCGTAGAATACCTATAGTAACGCGTAGATTGCCTAGAAAAGCGGAGTACGCACGGGCAGAAGCAAAAATTCACCGCTAACCTGTAAAATACGCTTGCCGTAAACACAGAATTCCTTGCTTCCGTAAGCGCGATTCTGTGCTTTTTTGTGGGAAGGACCTGACCAGGGTGAGCCCCTGGAATGACGTCAAAGCTACTTGAACGTACCGGGGCAAAACCGGGGTCGACCCAGGGAAGCTAAACAAGCGCACCCAATGTGAACACACATTGGTGTAAAAAACCAAAATTAATATTCTGTATCCCCTATGCAAATTTAACATCTGTTACACATGTACCGTGTAGTTATCATTATATTACTATTAAAGGCAACATAAGGCATTATGTAACCCAGTATGTATGTAAGCAGTGGGACAAGAAAGTCATTGAAGACTTATTTAACAGACAGCACAATTTTTTTTTTAAATTGACCCGTTCTTAAAGTGTGTTGTTCTGTTTCCTAGCCAAAAAAGGTGGTTCCTGGTTTGATTGGCAGCATATTGCGCCACAGCACCTTATAAACCATTACATGGTGCTTAAAGGCAGTGGACACTATTGGTAATTACTCAATGTAATTATTAGCATAAAACCTTTCTTGATTACGAGTAATGGGGAGAGGTTGATAGTATAAAACATTGTGAGAAACGGCTCCCTCTGAAGTGCCATAGTTTTTGAGAAAGAAGTAATTTTCCACGAATTTGATTTCGAGACCTCAGATTGAGAATTTGAGGTCTCGAAATCAACCATCTAAACGCGCACAACTTTGTGTGACAAGGGTGTTTTTTCTTTCATTATTATCTCGCAACTTCGAAGATCGATTGAGCTCAAATTTTTACAGGTTTGTCATTTTATGCATATGTTGAGATACACCAACTGTGAAGGCTAGTCTTTGACAATTACCAATAGTGTCCAGTGTCTTTAAGGATTACGTTTCATAATTCAAACATAGTCCCAAACCTTGCAGGAAATACTGTATGTTAAAGCGCCTTGAGCGTCACTGAGTGACGGATATGCGCACTACATGTATGTAAGAAGCCACTATTATTATTTATTATTATTATTGAACATTTGCTTAGCAGAAACTCAATCAGCAAAAAATCCATGAAGTTAACACTGACTAATGCCCCATACATATTTTGCATAGCACACAAATTTGCTAAGCAGTATCCAGTATGTTCTGCTTACTAGCCTTGTGAAACTGGTCCATGGTCTGTAGTACTAGTGCAACATTTAAAATGAAACCTGCTACCCCTCGGAAATTGCTAATCATTCAAATATCACAAAGTCAGTTTAAGGAAATATATTTATATGTCTATCAATAATACAAATGTATTTATTATATAAAAGTGTTATAATCATAAACTATTCCTGCATAGCTTTGCTCCTGTTAAATAGATTTATAAATTTGCCGTGCAAACTACTAAAATTAAGTTAAATGTTAGCATGTATCTGCACATGTGTGATCAGCCAACAGGGCCTATATCACGTGAAAAAAAGAAATTGGCAAAGCTGCAAGATTTACTTCTTTTACTTAAGAAGTAGCAAGGTACCAATAAAAGTATTAACCCAATCTGTGTCTGTATAAGATTCCCACGTGATTTTCTTAATTTAAGCCACAAGTTAGTCAACTGCTGAACCACGCACAAAACGTGTCAACAACTACATCCACAAGAAAATTCTAGTTGTCCATGTATTTAGATATTGAATGTCTAAAAGTTATTCTCGAAGTAAAAAATGGCACAGTTTGGACATTTCTGACATGTCAACAAGTTATCAACTAAATGCACGAAAACAGCAATTTGTAGTTAGACATCTTTTGACACTTCAACCAGTTATCCACAGAATCCACAAACAATGCCTGGATTGTTTGTGGTTTTTCTAGCCATTCTTTGAGATCAAACTGCAAGATGTAGTTTGTTAACTTTTGACATTCAACAAGTTATCAACAAATTCCACTAAAAGTTATCAATGCTTGAACTTGTTGACATTTTCTGGTCATTCTTTGAGATCAAACTGCAAGATGTAGTTTGTTAACTTTTGACGCTTTAAATTGGTTGATCATTAACAAGTCATTCTTTGAGGTATTAAAACTGCAAGATGTATTTTACATTTTCTTAAATCTTCAAGAAATTATCAACTAAATCCACAATAAAATATCCGTGGCATAGTGGATTGCTAGATTCAATCATTCTATGGCAAGGTTCACATTTAAAATCAACAAATCTCTAAAACTACTTCACAATAGAAAGCAGTTCTTCAAAAAAAGAACTACAGAGGAATAAACTACTACAATTGCAATCAATCTACTTAAATATTCATAAATAATCGGCAATCGATTTCAAGAGACTCATATTGGGTATACATTATTATACACATAATGAATGTTTATGAGTGCAATGGTGCGAATATGTTCATGAGTTGAAAGATGGAATGTTCTATTCAACGAGGCGGAGCCGAGTTGAATGGAACATTCCAGCTTTCAACGAATGAACATATTCGCACCATTGCACGAATGAAAAACATTCATTATTTGTTTTATATAACATCCAAGTAGAACTTTGTCATTTTGATTGAAAGAAACAACTTCCAAAACAAACAATTTCAACTGTAGAAGCCGAATGCTAGTAATTTTACTATGCTTTCTTGCAGTAACACCTGCTGCGTTACCAAAGACACGCGCACGCAGTGATGTTTTTACTCAGCTTTTTCGTTCCATCCGAAAAGTACCATTGCACGCTGCCAGCGTGCAATGGTACTTTTCGGATGGAACGAAAAAGCACGGCGAGTGACTCAGCGTGCAATGGTACTTTTATTTGCTATCACGTGACGGACAATCCTCCAATCAAATGGCAAGGATCTGCTTGGGTGTTATATAAAATGTTCTATTCAACGAGGCGGAGCCGAGTTGAATGGAACATTCCAGCTTTCAACGAATGAACATTTTCGCACCATTGCACGAATGAAAAACATTCATTATTTGTTTTATATAACATCCAAGTAGATCTTTGTCATTTTGATTGAAAGATACAACTTTCAAAACAAACAAAGCGTAGGCCTACAATTTTTAATTGTAGAAGCCGAATGCTAGTAATGTTACTAATATGCCTTGCAGTAACACTGCTGCGTTACCAAAGACACGCGCACGCAGTGATGTTTTTACTCAGCTTTTTCGTTCCATCCGAAAAGTACCATTGCACGCTGGCAGCGTGCAATGGTACTTTTCGGATGGAACGAAAAAGCACGGTGAGTGACTCAGCGTGTATTGGTACTTTTATTTGCTATCACGTGACGGACAATCCTCCAATCAAATGGCAAGGATCTGCTTGGGTGTTATATAATGGTTTTTATATAACTGACATATAGATCCTTGTCATTTGATTGGTGGAACTTACTTCACATGACATTCACTATTACTCCCATCCGCACCGGCGATCAAAAAGACCTATTCGCCCATGGGGAATAGCCTTTCCCATTCAACAGTTAGGATCATCCTTGTTCCCAATGTTTTTGAGCAGAACAGCGTCGCCGCGCCGCTGCTTCGCCTCGTGAAATGAAACAGTCCAAATTTTACCTTGCAATAATATTCCTCCCATTCCACAAATTAAAGCCAGTCAGTATTTGGATACTAACTACCCAAGGCAGCTGAGATTCACTGCTTCCATTAAAGACACTGGACACTATTGGTAAATGTCAAAGACCAATCTTCTTACTTGGTTGTATCTCAACTCATGCATAAAATAACAAACCTGTGAAAATTTGAGCTCAATCGGTCGTCAAAGTTGCGAGATAATAATGAAAGAAAAAACACCCTTGTCACACGAAGTTGTGTGCTTTCAGATGCTTGATTTCGAGAAAATCTAATTCTGAGGTATCGAAATCAAATTCATGGAAAATGACTTCTTTCTTGAAAACTATGTCACTTCAGAGGGAGCCGTTTCTCACATTGTTTTATACTACCAACCTCTCCCCATTACTCGTTACCAAGTATGGTTTTACGCTAATAATTATTCTGAGTAATTACCAATAGTGTCCAGTGCCTTTAATGTAGCTTTCATGTAATATGGACATTAGAGGGGTTTTAAAAATACCTCAGTGAGGTGAAAGCCTCTGTTTATTTCTCACCAAATCCTTTACACCCCACAACCCTTAAAGCTTAGTATCAGCTGCTGACGATGTACCATTGGCTAAGTGGTACCCAGTCGCATTGTCGTTTCCTTCCTCTTGCTGCTTGATCTTTGGAGAGCCCTTTATTTTCCTGAACAAAACAAAAAAACCAAGAGAGGTGAGTTGGGAAAAAAGAGCAGGGGCCGATTTCACAAAGAGTTAGGACTAGTCCTAGGAGATATAAAACGTATGGCTAGTCCTAAGTTCTCGAGATGAAATCCACCCCAGGAGAAATAAAATTAGTTATTGAAAAGCTCAGGTGAACAATTTAAGGTGTGGGCCTACATATTATTAGAAAAAATCTAAAATACCCCAATAAAAGTGGTAATGAAAAATTTAACAATTTAAGGTATAGGCCTATATGCTATTAGAAAAAGAGTCAATTTTTTTTTATGCTATTTAAAAAGAGCAGGAAAAATAAAATTAGTTATTGAAAAGCTCAGATGAACAATTTAAGGTATAGGCCTATATAATATTAGAACAAATCCAAAATACCCCTATAAAAGTGGTAACGGAAAATTTAACAATTTAAGGTATAGGCCTATATGCTATTAGAAAAAGTGCCAAATGCTACTTTAAAAAGAGCAGGAGAAATGAAATTAGTTATTGCAAAGGTGAGGTGAACAATTTAAGGTATATGTCTAATATGCCGTTAGAAAAAAATTCAAAAAATTCAGAAAATTCAAAAAATCCCTATTTAACAATAGGCCTAACATGCTACTACAAAAAAATTCAAAATATGTATCCCTAGAAAAGTGTAACGGAAAATTTAACAATTAAGGTATTAATTACAAATTCAAAACATCTCTATAAAAAGGGTAACAGAACATTTAACAATAAAATTAACTACAAATGGGTTATAATGAATACATAAAAGGATTGGCATAAAAATTCATCTGTGTTAGTAAATTGATACAACTAGTGTGTTTATCACAAAACTTGCAGTTAAATACAATCCCAAAATATGGTTATAATAATAATTATCATAGTTGTACAATCCATTTACATGTACATATGTAGCGCCCAATCCATTTTAGAAACGCTCCCAGGCGCTTTACATTAAAGTCACCTGGAAGTGGTATTTTTTCAAAATAAAGCTTTTGACACTAATATGTGTTTTGATGAGTGGAATGTGAATAAACAGTTAACTAAGTTTTTAAAAAATCAGTTCTTATGTTATTTACAAATTTAAGAGTAGACCCCAACCCGAGAGGGCACTGCTCGTGACGTCAATCGAGGCAGACTTTGTCTGTAATGCGTAGAGTAAACACAATTGCAAAGTACATATACGGACCAAGTCGTGAGTTTGTACGTTTCAAAAAAAGATTTTTTTTGTTTTTTTCCGGCAATGCCGACCAGGTGTATTGCTGCTGAATGCAGAAAAACACTTTTTGAAACGTACCAACTTACGACTTGGACGTACATGTACTTTGCACGTGTGTTTACTTTACGCATTGCAGGCAAAGTCTGCCTCGATTGACGTCACAAAAGGGGTAGGCGGAGTCAGCCCCCCAAACAACTTTATATATTTTTTAAACATATAAATCGTGACAAACAATTACTAAAAAAATTGTTTATTGTTCGTAAGCATATACTCTTATGTTTGAAAGAAAAAAAAATTATATTTCCAGGTGACTTTAAGAAAAACATTTAACCACAACAAATAAAATTGTGAAAAAAAGCTAAAACTAGATCAATAAAAAATACATCAAGCTATACAATTCAATCTGGTAAAAGGGAAAAATGCTGTGCAACAAAAATGATGCAAAATACCGTTACATTTTTGGACAAGTACATACATGGAAAATGGCAATGAAAATGCAAGAGCAATGAGCAAGAAAAGGTTAGAGGACATGAAATGCATTTTCTGCTGGGATTTTTAGGTGAAAAGTCCTAAAGGAAAAAGAGAGTCATGTATAAAAGATGTTATAATAACATAGGTATTTATACAGTGCCTTTAACACAGATCAAAGTGCTAAACAATGAATAAAACAAGAACAAGCAAAGAAAGAAAGATGAACAAAACAGCAAAGGATTAATGACGAGGCTGACTGGAAAAAAAAAGTAGATTTAAATTTGGCGCTACCTACATGTAATTGGATTGTTTGTTAAATTTGCATTGGGAATAAAAAACTATTAATGTTGGGTTGTACCCACACACTGATGTGTTTTAGCACTGTAGGGTTCCAACTGCCTCTAGCTACCGGGCAATAAGCCTTGTTGAGATATGGCAGACACATTGCAATAAGCACTCTGAGGTTTGGGTAAATTTGTGTGTATACACCCAAACCAAACGGTACACTCTTGTTATGGTCGCCATACCTCAAAAAGCCCTATCTCTGTAGTCTAAGTCTAGTTGGTAAGACACTGCTCTAGAATTGCAAGGTCGTTGGTTCGAATCCCAACTCAAGTAATATGCCTGAGATATTTTTTTTCCACAATGACTCGGGAAAGTAGTGAGTATAAAGTGATGGAACACATCGGTGTATGGGTACACCACGGGAGAAGACTGGTCTTTGACAATTACCAATAGTGTCCAGTGTCTCAAAAAGGATTTGGGTACTTTTTCAAAATGTCCATAGATTTACATTAAACGTACAGGGTTTGAAGATAATGATAGTGGAAAGCTTCCCTTCAAATATTACTTACTGAGGTGCTGTAGTTTTTGAGAAATGAGTAAAACAATGTCATGAAAATACGTTTGTAAATGATTAAAATAATTTTCGTCTCATGAGACGAAAATTATTTTCATGACATTATTTTACTCATTTCCCAAAAACTACAGCACCTCAGTAAGTAATATTTTCTGGGAAGCTTTCTACCATCATTATCTTCAAACTGTGTAAGTTTAGTGTAAATCTGTGGACATTGTGTTTTTTGTCCTACAAAAAGTACATACACCCTTTAAAGGGCTACAAGAAGAAGATATATCAGATGTAAATGAACTCAGGAGAGCTGAAGGTGGGAATTGAAATTCCTCTTAATACAGTCTAGATTGTAGGATGGAGGGAAACATGCACAAGGCAAGGAGGTCCAAAGAGATGCAGTACGTGGAATAAAGCTGTTGGAATGGCTCTTTATTCAACATCTCAGTAATGTTTGGGTGAGAAGAAGCAGAAAGCTTGGTTTGAGTTATGTTACCTTTCTTTTTTATAGATGACGACAATGGAAACAAAAATCACAAGGCAGACGCATAATCCGACCACAATCCCCATGATTATTCCTAAAGTGAACGAAAAAATCAACAGCGAAAACATTGTTTTAAAAAAAACGACCAGTAATAATTCCAATTCAATTCAATTCAATTCAATTCAATTCAAGTAAATTTTCTGTACAATTAAAAAAAAAACGGGACAATAGTTTTAATATTATGTAAGTTTTGCATCTTTTCTTTCTACCCTTTTACAGATATGTATTCAGCACTGTTTACTGAAGTATTTGCCTGTAAGCTTTTTCAACAGAACTCGGCTTAAAGGCAGTGGACACTATTGGTAATTGTCAAAGACTAGCCTTCACAGTTGGTGTATCTCAACATATGCATAAAAAAACAAACCTGTGAAAATTTGAGCTCAATTGGTTATCAAAGTTGCGAGATAATAATAAAAGAAGAAAACACCCTTGTCTCACGAAGTTGTGTTCGTTTAGATGGTTGATTTCGATAGGTCTCGAAATCAAATTTGTGGAAAATTACTTCTTTCTCCAAAACTATGGCACTTCAGAGGAAGCTGTTTCTCACAATGTTTTATACCACCAACCTCTCCCCATTACTCGTCACCAAGAAAGGTTTTATGCTAATAATTATTTTGAGTAATTACCAATAGTGTCCACTGCCTTTAACATGCCTACTCATGGAAAGTACTGAGTAAACAGTGCTTAAAGGAAAAGTAAACGTTTGGTAATTACTCAAATAACTTATAAACTGACTTGGTAACACTAACAGGCATTGGAGAGCTGTTGATAGTATAAAACATTGTGAGAAACAACTCCCTCTGAAGTAACATAGTTTTTGAGAAAGAGGTAGTTTCTCGCTCAAATAATAAAAGACTTCTAGCTACAATAATAAAAGACTTCTAGCTAGAAGTCTTTTATTCTTATCTGAAAGCACACACACTCGTCCAACGAGGGTGTTTTTTCTTTCATCATTTTCTCGCAACTTCGATGACCAATTGAGCCCATATTTTCACAGGCTTATTATTTTATGGTTATGATGGGATACACCAATTGAGAAGACTGGTCTTTGACAATTACCAAACATGTACCTTCCCTTTAACTAATACACAATGGTGTATGGGGTAAAACAAAATTGACAATCGTTCAAAGACTTTTTGCAAGTCAAGTTGACAAAGATATTACAGTAAAAAGGAGAGATTATGAACGCATTGAATTAAAAATAGTGAACACAAAAATGTCTTTTTAAAAGTATGAAAAATTCATATAAAAATATACAAAATTCAAAAGTACTGTCATTTCAATCCATCTTCTAAACAGAGAAGTGCATTTAAATTACAGGGGAAAAAAACATATATTAATATACAAAAGGCAAGAGAGAAAGAATAAATAGTATTCAAAAGGCAATAGAAAATATCATGAAAGGAAATAAAAAATATATTATATCAAACAAAATATATATATAATGAATAGGGTAGATGGCCTTAGCTTTCGATCCAAACCGGACCTTCTTCAGAGGCATAAAACAAGTACAGACAAATACATATCCATTTATAGAAAAAGAGAAGGGAGAGGGGTTAAGGGAAGGATCCAGAAAGAAGCGGGAAAATAACAGCCAATCAA
The DNA here is from genome assembly GCF_902459465.1 of Asterias rubens. Taxonomy (NCBI): domain Eukaryota; kingdom Metazoa; phylum Echinodermata; class Asteroidea; order Forcipulatida; family Asteriidae; genus Asterias; species Asterias rubens. The sequence goes on from NW_022985696.1 coordinate 215,473, forward strand.
AGTTTCTATTTCAGAAACAATATTGGTGGCTATGAACCAATAGGAGTAAAGTGGCGAGGACAAAGGATGTTTAGTATGAAAGGGTGGATTGCTGGACCATCAAACAAACAAAATATATATATATACATAATATTCAAAATGCAAGAGAATATATTCATAATATTCAAAAGGCAATGGAAAAATATACATAACATTCAAAACCCAATAGAAAATAAACATAATAATCAAAAGGCAATGGAAAATCTATACTTAATATTAAAAAGGCACCAGAAAATATATTCAAACAGCAATGGAAAATATACATAACATTCCAAAGGCAAGAGAAAATGTAAATATTATGCAACAGGTACATGTAGGAGATCTGTAGGAGATCTGTAAAACAAAACAATGAATTCTAAAGACATCAAACCTGAAAGAGTACAACACAATAAAAGTCAACTTTTGTTTGATTGTTTTCCCAAATGTCATGAGACAAAAAACCTTAAAAAGAAAAACCACAAAACAATGTTTTGACAAAATCGAACTGGTGCCTAATGCAAGTGCTTTCAGCAGAAGCAACATTTTTGCACTGACCAACAAAATGATATATATTAACACCCAAGCAGATCCTTGCTATTTGATTGGAGGATTGTCCGTCATGTGTTAGCAAATAAAAGTACTATTGCACGCTACGTCACTCAGCGTGCATTTTTCATTCCATCCGAAAAGTGCTATTGCACGCTGAGCAGCAGCAGTGTTACTACAAGGTACATAGCATTCAGCAACTGCGTAACTCAAAATAGCTGTACAGAACGCACATTGTCAAACAGGCCGACCCAAAAGAAACGGGTGTAATTTCACAATTAGAAATTGTAGGCCTACGCTTTGTTTATTTTGAAAGTTGTGTCCTCCAATCAAAATGACAAAGATCTACTTGGATATAGGATTTGAGGCACTGCATGGTGAGGTATCAATATATATTTGGTTTGCAGTAACACCATGTGTGTATCTACTTGCCAGGTAGAGTTGTTCTTAGAGAACTGTCTTGCTTTATTCTACTGCCGCGGAGTAGATAAAGCAAGACAGTAAAATAAAGCAAGACAGTTCAAGCAAGGCAGTTCAGAACAACTCTACCTGGCAAGTAGATACACACATGGTGTTACCGCAAACCAAATATATATCTACTTGGATGTTATATAAAAGAAATAATGAATGTTTTCATTCGTGCAATAGTGCAAATAGCGTCATTCGTTGAAAGATGATATGATCCATTCAACTTGGCTCTGCCTCATTGAATAGAACATTCCATCTTTCAACTCATGAACATATTCGCACCATTGCACTCATCAAAATTCACTATTTGTTTAATATTAAAGGCGCTATTTGTTTCATTGTTTCTTGACTAGACTTACTCATAAAGGAGGCTTCTTCAGCTGTTGATGTCCCTGTAGCACCTTTAAGGAAAACAGCATGAGCTTCGATTCGGTTGGATTCATCCAACTTATTCCGACTCGATGGATCAGGAATTTCTGCAAGAAACAAAATCATTCATTGTAAAGGAATGTAAGTGTGATTCTTGCCTAAATGGAGCAACAAATTATCCTGTTTGGGATCTAATAAAGGTTATTGTATTGTATTGTATTGTATTGTATTGTATTGTACAAAACAGGAGAGGTCAACAAGTTCACTTTTTGGTAATGATAGTCCATGTCTTCACAGTCTTATACATACAGTCATATATCAGAAACACCAGAGTGTGAATTCGGTGCTCTTAACCGCTCGGCCACGACACTTCCACAAACACTTACCAGGCCAGGTGAGGTCATCAGACAGCATGCTTATTGTTCCCTAGACACGCCTTGCCTCTTATGGTGATAGGGCCTTCTCTAATCTTGCCCCCCCCCCCAGCCTCTGGAACTCTCTGCCTCAAAGTCTAAGAGATACACAGGACATTTCTCACTTCCACAACTCCCTTAAAACACATCTTTCCATAATGGCCTTTGAACACACCTGAGATTTCTTCTATTGACCTGGACCGGCGCCTTTGAATGTTTATACAGAGAAAGTGGGTGCCTTACAAATGCTGTGTTTTATTTCTGTGGGGTGTTGTGGCTAAGTGGATAAGAGCACCCAACTCAAGCTCTGATGCTTCTGTTCGGCAGAGTGTGGGTTTGAATCTCAGTCAGAACACTTGTGTCCCTGAGCAAGACACTTAACTATAATTGCTTCTCTCCACCCAGGGGTAAATGGGTACCTGTGAGGGCAGAGATGGTTCTTGTGATTGGTTTAGCCAAGTACGCGCATATATTGCGCACAAGCTGTATATTCCCCAGGGAGCTGAGATGGTTTAAGGAATGATTTAAGGCCCAGTGACCGGGGGTAATAATGTCGGAAGCACTATATAAAATCCGTTTTTTATTGGAGTCGCCTGAAACACAAGGCCTGAAGGCCACTTCAAGGTGTGGGCTACAATTATATTTTCCAGAGGCCGTTGCCACCTACTCCTAGGGCTGAAACAGGGTTACCCCTTTCACAGTCCATACGAATGTTATTATTAACTCTTACCCAAGCATGTTGGGTAATCACCCTCCAGAAGCAACTCGCTGTTTTCCTTTCCCAAGACACACGTCAGCGTTTCTTCCCTGTCCAGCCTGTAACCATCTAAGCATCCAAACGTCGTCTCGATACCGTACCACAGAGCTCCTCGATCCTTCACAAACCCATAAGACGGATCTTTAGGTTTGGCACAGCGGGCAAGATCAACTGAGGAAAGCCGGGGGGAGGAAAAAAATGAAGTGAATGAGATGAACGAGGTTTTACGTATTTTTTATAAATTTTTATAAATACTTGTCACACCAAGAAAATTATTTGTATGTTCTTTTTAGCATGATTAATCAAATATTGAAATGCATTGATTTGAAATTTATTTAATTCTTAAGGTAGTCCAGATCATTTTCATGCAAAATATTTAACATTGTTTATTTAATTATTTATTATTATTTTTATTATTTTTTTTTTTTTTCTCAGTGTTTAGCGTGTAGGATTTGAACCCACAACCTTGTAACTGCAAGTCCTGCAGTCTAACCACTGGACCATGGTGACCATTGCCCATCGCAAATGGTGAACAGTGCCTTTTGATTCGGTGATTTGGACCACAAAAACTGTTTGTCATGATATAATATGGTTCAGAAGATATTTTTCAAAGTAGGAAATAATGGTTCACACAAACACTTCTCAAAGGTATGCGGTTTTACTTTGTGAACTATCACGGTCCTTCATTTGGTAGAGTCAACCATTCAGTTGCACAAAATAGTGGACCTGGGGCCAATTCCAAAATGCAATAAATCCATCGCAAGACAAATTGTCAATTACCATTATACACATATTGACTGGCAATGAGGTAACTAGTGTACGTCTATTCCCCGGAGGGACTTTGAGTGGCCAGAAGAGCGACCTACGAGGGAAATAGGCCCCTCTTCTGGTCACTCACAGGCCCGAGGGGGAATAGACATACACTAGTTACCGAAGTATGCCAGTCAATATGTGTTTTATAACACAGCTCGGTCTTAATTGTCAAATAAGAGATGAAATCTGGAAAAGAAAGGAAGTTTTGTAGTTGCTGTTCACGGTTCAAGTCAAGAGAGGGCGCTGTAACCGGGCACTATTTTCAAAGACTAGTGCCCGCTCGGGTACTACACTAGTTCCCGCAAAGCACGCGCGCACGATCACTCGACTATATTAGTTCATCCCACGTGACCGTGTTTCAGCCAACCAGAATACAGAACAAGCAAGAGATGCGTTATAAAGTAATTTGTATTGTGACATCACACTTAACTTAGCAACTTGATTGATTTGCAGTTAAAATCAATCTCAGCTATTTATGAAACCGGCCCGAGGGTTAGTTACAGAAGTAAAAGGAAAACCAAAAAACTTCTCTGGTAAAATCGTCAGCTCTATGGGTGACATCAACTACACCGTACTCACTGTCGTAAATAGAGGATGTCCAGAACCATGTTGTCTTGCCACCACAAACTTCAGCCTGGTTGCCACCGCAGTGCAACATACAGTTGGTGTCGCTTACTTTACCCCAGGAAGAGTAATCCGTTCCATTTCTCCCGCAGTAGCAGCCGGTGTTTTCCCTTAACCCGGCGTATCTGAGACAAAAAGAGTGGACACATTCGATGCTTTTATTTAGGCACTGGACACTGTTGGTAATTACTCAATAAACAAGGGTTCCTTTCACACGATGATGTAGCCCACGTCCTTGTTCAAAACTTCCGCTAGTGTAAGATTTTGTTGTAGGTCCGGACCACCGACAAAATGTAGCAATGTTGGACAAGCTTTGACAAGAGACCCTGGTCACTCCAAAAATTATTGTCCTTTCACACAAGGTGCATTTTGTAAAATCTCACAACCGTGCTACAATTTAGCAAGGGACCCTTGCTAAATTGCTCTCGTGTGAAAGGGGCTTTGGCCGGTAATCTGATTTTACAAAGGGTTTTTTGCTCTTAAAGATAAAATTTAGTGCTTAAGCAGCTCTATGAAATTGGGCCAAGGTTACTAGGCATTTTTCGCTTACACAGCTAGCCAAGATATTCAGCGCTTGCACAGTAAGCAGAGAATGGTGATTGTAAGCCCAGACTTAGGCGGTAAGCAGAACCACGAAAATCGGGCCCCGATGTCCGATATACTAGACCGCTTCATTCAACTCACCTCATGCCTTTATCATAGCAGAATTGAAGACACTTGCGAATGGTCATGTCATCGCTAGTCAATGATGCATCACTGAGGACACTCCCTACTGTCCTATCCAGGTAACATCCTAGATAACCTGGCACTGTAACGGCAAGAAAGAAGAAAACAAAGATTGGAAGTCAAGTTAACTCACACTCGGGCCGAGAACCGACAGGACACTGGTGCCTATGAACTAGGTTAGTTTAAATAACCTCTATTCATAAATATCTCAGACAGTTTCGCTGTTTCGATTGGTGTTTAAACGGTTGATATGACAGTTGTTTTCGGGTATGTTGAGATGATGCATACTACTACGCACATATTGCGTCGATGCCCTCGATTTACCAAGAAAAAAATACCTTGGTGCCCTTGCTCTTTCAAAAACGAAGCATACAGGATTGGTTATAAGATTTTAAAACAACTAAAAAATATTAATAATCTTAAGATGACTTACGGAAGCAGCTTGCTCCAGCCGTTTCTCCGTCTCTACAAGTTTTATCAGCTACCTTAAACTTGCATTCTTGTAGAGTGGCTTCATCTATGAGAAAAGAAACAAGTACAAATACGGTTATAATTAAGGAAAGCTTTCGCATTTCTTTTAAATACATGTAAAGATGAAGTGAGGTGTTATTATTAAATCCCACAAGACTGTTTCCATCAATTTCACCATGCTATTCCTAACTTAGGGTTAATCTTAGGACTTAGGACAAGTTAAGTTCCATGTCCATGGACGTTAGGACGTATTGGACCCATCCTAAGTTAGGACGAGTTACTCATTCTTAACTCAATCCTAGCGTTTCATGAAATCGGCTGCTGGACTTGTCCAGTCATACTGGCCGATGCTAAAAACACAGCTTTTGGCCTTGCGATCCAGTGTCAATTTCAAGTAAATATGTAGATCAATCTTAGCGCCTTGTGAAATCGACCCCAGTTGTTATCATTTTCCTTGTTTCTGCCAGCTTGTTCACTGGTTCCTACTTTGGAATTCCCATTCAAAAAGGGCCTATGTGATTTGAACAATCAGTGGTTTACGTGTAGAGCAGTCGTGGCAAGCAATCCACTAGTCAGCCGGACAAGTTGGATAGAATTTTGAAAGGTCCTTGGCTGTTTTAATTGCCATTTGACAAGCAGACCACCGTTAAGGGGGAACGCTGTGAATAACTTGCCAGTGATACTCTAGGAATAATAATTGTACAGGGGCATTTTCTTTACGCAAGTAGGCCATCATACTGCCTTAAGTGCAATTTCAATGGTATATGATCTACCTGAGAAGTAACTCGACAAACTCCTACAAGGAGAAATAAACAGTATCACCTACCTCCATTACAGTCAAATTTCTGTATTGATCTGTTGTTAGTTCCGCTACCGTAGTAAGCTTCTACCATCGCAAATGCAGCACCAGGGAGTCCTGTAGTGTAAAGATATTGGAAACATTGACTGGTGAATCAGAACACTGCCCATCGTTCAGTCATAAGGCAACATAAAAAGAATTGTTGATCGTCCCCACCCGACCGTTCAAAACACCCCCCCGACCCCCTTATTTTTTTTCTTTTCTATTTTAATCATAAAAAACAACCTTTTCAGCTGATATTTTTTCCAAAATGTACAGGTTTGAAAAGATGTTTAAAGAAGGTTGTTACTCATGTTGGCAAAGCAAGAACAATTCTTCAAATATTTACTTGGGCTACACTGTGCTTAGTTGTTTGAAAAAGTTTACAGAAAATGTCATCTAGGAGTTAAATTTGTTTGACAAAACTATTGAACACATCAGAAACACACAAACCCTCTGTTATATAGTGATTGTGATGATTTCTTTATTCTTGATTTCATATTTGACAAGTCAACAAAACTTCCACTGGCATGACATCCTTCCATTCTAAACCCACCTAGCACCCACTTTCCCAAGCACCCAGTACCTATTTATCCCAGTACCCAAACTATTAACCATGCATACATGTGTACCTAATTGTCTACAAACCACTAATCCCAGTGATCCCAGTTCCTGTGGCATACAACCTTCCGTTCTAAACCCACCCAGCACCCAGTACCCATTTATCCCAGCACCCATCACCCAAACTATTAACCATACCTACCTAGTTGTCTACAGACCACTCCTGTATCCCTGTGATCCCAGTTCCTGTGGCAAACAACCTTCTGTTCTAAACTCACCCAGCACCCAGTACCCATTTATCCCAGCACCCATCACCCAAACTATTAATCATACCTACCTAGTTGTCTACAGACCACTCCTGTATCCCTGTGATCCCAGTTCCTGTGGCATACAACCTTCCGTTCTAAACTCACCCAGCACCCAGTACCCATTTATCCCAGCACCCATCACCCAAACTATTAACCATACCTACCTAGTTGTCTACAGACCACTCCTGTATCCCTGTGATCCCAGTTCCTGTGGCATACAACCTTCCGTTCTAAACTCACCCAGCACCCAGTACCCATTTATCCCAGCACCCATTACTCAAACTATTCACCATACCTACCTAGTTGTCTACAGACCACTCCTGTATCCCTCTGATCCCAGTTCCTGTGGCATACAACCTTCCGTTCTAAACTCACCCAGCACCCAGTACCAATTTATCCCAGCACCCATCACCCAAACTATTAACCATACCTACCTAGTTGTCTACAGACCACTCCTGTATCCCTCTGATCCCAGTTCCTGTGGCATACAACCTTCCGTTCTAAACTCACCCAGCACCCAGTACCCATTTATCCCAGCACCCATCACCCAAACTATTAACCATACCTACCTAGTTGTCTACAGACCACTCCTGTATCCCTCTGATCCCAGTTCCTGTGGCATACATCTTTCCATTCTCCATTATCTAATACTTCAATACGTCCTTCATTAATACCTGTGGTGTTGGGGGGACTGCCGGCAAGACGAACTGCAGAAATAAAACAAGAATATAACATTGATGACAATAACAACTACATGCAGGTCGCAAGCTGTACTACGCACATGTTTGGCTTCTTACGAAAAGTTTTGTTTCATTTAATTTTTAAGAGTGATAACCAAGAATAATACATTCCCTTTAAGACTGGGTTACCACTCTTTTATAAACCATTTATAAATACCTCAGCCAGTTTCGCTATTCCTATTGGTGGAGAGCACGTCACGAGGGGGTGTTTAAACGGTTGATATGACCAGCTGGACTCTGTTTATAACCGGTTGTTTTGGGATACTATGGGCTAGTCTTGGTGCAAGACGTTTCTTGTTAGGGGCAATGAGGGCGCTGTCAGTGAGTTGGCCGCGCTGTGTGTGAAAGGTGGCAGTGCGATAAAAGCACTCACCTTCAGCTCAGGCCTTTATCACATGGCAAAGGCCCTGCCGGTTTTAAACGGCCCATTAAGAACTCGTCACTACCCTTTTATTTCCCTATTCATAAAAAATTCTGATTTTTTTTCACACTGTTTGTGAAAGGAAATTCTGGTCCAGTAAACATTTTAAAATTTTGTAATTTTACGCCAAATTTGAGCTCTGCCACTACCAGCACATTTCTTCTTATTCAAGTCCAATATGCATTTTTAAAACTTCTCAAATATGAACCGGGGGCGGGGAAGCTGGTATGCTAGTCCTGCAACAAGTTTTAATAAAAACAAGTTAAATATTTTGTAACAGATTAGTCATTCTGATTCAAACCCACACTCTGCTGATCAGAAACACCAGAGTTTGAATTCGCTGCTCTTAACCGGTGCTCTCAAAGGCGCAATTTAAACCTCCCTGCCTGCCCACGTAATGCGTAACACATGTAAAGGAACCCAGTGCACTTATCCACAAGAGATGGGGTTTGCCCCGGTGTTCCTGGCTACGGCTGCTGTATGCGCCGTAGCACCATGTAGACCCTTATAAGGTGCTACATAATTAGGTCTCAGAATTCATCACTGCAATAACCTAGCTTTCTGAAAGTTAGATTAAGATACTCAGCACCTTGAGTACCTTGTTTGGTAGAAACACGCGCTATAAAAGATTCAATATTATTATTATTTCATTTTATTATTATTATTATTATTATTATTATTATTATAAGGGTAGTCAGTCGGCTCAATGCCAGTGTACAAAACCTGAGTACCATCAAGTCTAAAGATAATGAAGATGTACTGGTAGCGGACATCCGGTTTGGAGTAAATCATAAACCAGGGCTCGAATTTTATGCTGGACCGCAGGCCCGAGGCCAGTGATTTTAGCTTCGGTCCAGTAAACTTTATGCTGAACAAGTCCGGCGGTCTTGTGGTTTTTTTATGCATACTAATAGAGTTACTATTACAAATAATTATATGAAATATATTATCTTTCATTAAAAAATGTATTTCAATCTCATTTAGAATAAAAGTTTTTGTTTTACTTGTCGTCAAATCAGTGTTCTGAGCACGCTTGCGGAACGTCAATCCGTCCTTTTTTCACGTGCATCAGGCTGCATACAAGTTTTCCATTCAGTTTACTCATGCCCACACCTTGTACATCTAGTCTCAAACCATTTATGTTTATGCACCCGGGGAGTGAGCGAGCGGGTTGAGGGAGTGATGTGTTGGTACCCGGCGCGGCAACGTCAATCCGTCCTTTTTTCACGTGCATCAGGCTGCATACAAGTTTTCCATTCAGTTTACTCATGCCCACACCTTGTACATCTAGTCTCAAACCATTTATGTTTATGCACCCGGGGAGTGAGCGAGCGGGTTGAGGGAGTGATGTGTTGGTACCCGGCGCGGCGGCACACCTTAGTACAGCGATGTTTGTTTACCACTGACCATGTGTAAAGTCTGTTACCTTACAAAGGAGTGTTGAATTTGCATTAAGAAGGTCTGGTTGCAATATATGTTGCATAGATTAAAAGTAAGGTCTTGTTGCCAAACGTCTTGCTTAGTATGGCTACCAACAGTGATGAGCTTCTGACTACTGCTGTCAAATTTTTTGGTCAATCTTTTTTTATGACGATCTTTTTATGAATGTTGCACGTTGCAGTGTTTTGTTGGTGATTTGCCTGTCAAATCGGAATTTTTTTTGTTGAGGCGGCGAGAATGACGTGAAGTAGGTATATGGAACTTTATTGATTGGGTTTCACAGCAAAAAAAAAGCCTCCTAAGGGATGAAAAAGGCCTGCTGTTCTATCGTGTTAACTTTTTTTTTTTCCTAATAAAATTTTGGTCTTGTAAAAAATCTTCTGGTCCAGTAAAATTCTGAGCAACAAGCCCTGCGGTCTTGTGGATTTTTTCCCCAAATTCGAGCCCTGTACCGTTATAAGCCGAAATATTATTTCACTGGTCAGCAGCTGGTACATGTCCTTCATTAATACCTCAGACAGTTTCGCTATTCCTTTGGTGGAGAGCGCATCACTTGGGTGTGTATAAACCTTTGTTTATGACCAGTAAAAAGTGTTGAAACATAGGATAGGTGTGACACGCGAGCTTGCACCTGTATAGGACAGTTTCTTCATTCCTATTGGTCGAGAGCAATGGATGAAACAGTTGTGCCACATCACGCGATACGCGCGACGCGCACAGCATTCCCTTATAAGGAGTTGTTTACCCGAGGTCCTTACCATTTCATAGCTGGAGTGGTGTTGTGGTGAATCATTGAACAATTATTATTTTTGCATTTATTTTACTCTTTGACCAAAAAGTGTTGATGTTTTTTGACCGAAATGGTATTTATGAATGGGAATCAAAGTGTGTTGAATCGGTTTTCAACGAGTGGTTTAAACCCGCCGAGGCCTGGTTCTTTATAATTTACCTCGACTTCGTCTCGGTAAAATTATCCAGAACCACACCTCGTTGGGTTTAACCCACTGTGTTGTGTAGTTGAAAACCTCTTCACCACACATTGATTCCCTTATTAATGAAGGAATCCATGGTCGATTCAGTCATGATGAACTCATTTCCCCCAAAATGTAGAGTCTTCATGAACATGGTTGGACGACCGCGGGAGTGGGGGAGGATGCACACTTTATTTGTCTAAGTTCTGCAAGCCCGTGTGTGATAATGAATTTACTTCCAAAATTGATAATGCGAATAGTAGGAAGTTTTTAAAATATGTAGAACTGAGCCAGATATGAAGCGTTTAATGTTGCCTACCTTTGGCCATTGGGCCATCACAGACTAGCCCTAAAAAAAAATTTATAATTTATATTTTGTAACGCATTTTTTTTTCTATAATTTCACACACAAAATTAACGCAAATTTAATATCAACAGAAAACCACCATGCAAGTTCAATGCACAAAAAGGGCTACATTCATGAAGTACTAGAAAACATTTTTGTTGTTTCAATCTTTAATCTTTGAATCTGTTTGATCGATCCATAGCAACATAAACTGTGGGCCTACATGTACATGTACATGTACATTTAATTTCTGGTAATTATTCTGCATTGTGTACAATGTATACAAAAAAGTAGGGGGATATCCGTAAACCAGTGTCTTAGCCAGGAATTTGGAAAGTGGGAGTGCAAACTGAAAAAGTGGGAGTGCAAACTGAAAAAGTGGGAGTGCAACCTAAAATCACTACAAAAACACGAGCGCGCAGCGCCAAGTCTGTCTCACCCAACTTCGAGTGATTGTTTTATGGTTGCGTCGTTGAAATTTTGATTCAAAAAGAAGAAGGACATCTGGTAAAACCAAATCTAATTTTACTTTTAAACTGTTCAACAACAACAAAATAGTAAAAGAAGTTCAGTAATTTTCACTGAAATTATTAGACAGCACGGCTTCACCCAAGCCGTGCATCAAATTTTTGCCCGTGTTTTCAGCCCAACAGGCCGTGCTAACACGGCGTGCACGGCTCGCTAGCTAACACGTTGCCGTAAACTAATATCAACACACAAATCATGCATTATTGGCTCGATACACTAGCTTGTGCATGGGGGGAAATCCTATGAAAGGAGTTGGGTACTTTTTCTAAATGTCCACAGATTTATATTAAAAACTAACAGGGTTTGAAGATAATGATAGTGGAAAACTTCCCTTCAATTATATACTAACTAAGGTTCTGTAGTTTTTGAGATATGGGTAAGACAAGCCACACAAACAATTTTGTCTCATAGAGACCAAAATTATTTTATCATGTAACCCATTAACCAGTTATGCTATCATACCATAAGCATAGCATACAAAACTGGTTTTAAAATTATATACGTTTTTACATGCTAAGACTGAGATGGAAATTATTTGTTTTACTCATTTCTCAAAAACTGCAGCACCTCATTAAGTAAAATTTCAAGGGAAGCTTTCTACTATGATCATCTTCAAACTGTGTAAGTTTAATGTAAATCTGTGGACATTGTGTTTTGTGTTAGGAAAACGTACAGTACTTTTTGTAGGACAAAAAATATACAATGTCCCCAGCTTTACATTAAATACTTACACAGTTTGAAGATAATGATAGTAGAAAGCTTCCCTGAAAAATATTACTTGCTGAGGTGCTGTAGTTTTTGAGAACTGAGTAAAACAATGTCATGAAAATAATTTTTATCTCAGCGTTCATGAGACAAAATTACTTTAACATGTAAAAACGTATTTTCATGATATTGTTTTACTCATTTCTCAGAAACTACATACCTCAGCAACTATTATTTTAAGGTATGCTTTCTACTATCATTATCTTCAAATGGTGTAAGTTTAATGTAAATCTGTGGACGTTATGTTTTGGGTCACAAAAAGTACCTAAATCCTTTAAAGCCATTGGACCCTTTCGGTTCAGAAAAAAAAAAAAAAGTTCACAGATTTACAAAATAACTAACAGGGTTTACAGAAGGCAATGGTGAAAGACTTCTCTTGAAATATTATTCCATGAAATGCTTTACTTTATGAGAAAACAGCAAAACAATATAAATTCTCGTTAACGAGAATTACGGATTTATTTTAAACACATGCCATGACACGGCGAAACGCGCGGAAACAAGGGTGGGTTTTTCCGTTGTTTTCTCCCGACTCCGATGACCGATTGAGCCTAAATTTTCACAGGTTTGTTATTTGATATAGAAGTTGTGGTACACAAAGTGTGGGCCTTGGACAACACTGTTTACCGAAAGTGTCCAATGGCTTTAAAAGAAGTTGTGAGAGAATAATGAAAAAACGCCCTTGTTGCTGATGATGCGTGTCAAGAACAGACCAAAACAAAGCTAATTTTTCAGTACCTTATGGGGACCACGGACACACAAAAAAGATGGATACAAAAATGACTTCATAATGGAAATTGTGTGCAATGTCTATGGGAAACAGGATGTGACACGCTCTGCTGACTTCTATTCAACCATAGTGAAAGTAAACCACTCAAGTCTGTACATCACAGAGAATAGACATGCATGAGTTGACTGCTCAGTTATCATAGTTGTTATACAGGCAGTGGACACTAATGGTAATTACTCAAAATAATTATTTAATAGCATAAAACCTTACTTGGTATCGAGTAATAAGGAGAGAGGTTGGTAGTATAAAACATTGTGAGAAACGGCTCCCTCTGAAGTGACGTAGTTTTCGAGTAAGAAGTTATTTTCCACGGATTTGATTTCGAGACCTCAGGTTTAGAATTTGAGGTCTAGAAATCAAGCATCTGAAAGCGCACAACTCCGTGTGACAAGGGTGTTTTTTCTTTCATTATTATCTCGCAACTCCAACAACCGGTTAAGCTAAAAATTTACACAGGTTTGTTATTTTATGCATTGATTAGATACATGTACACCAAGTAAGAAGACTGGTCTTTGACAATTACCAATAGTGTCCAGTGTCTTTAAAGCACCTGCAGCAATAGGGTTTATTCTATCTAAAGGTAATAGGATGAGTAACTGTCCTTATACCCCGTTCACTAAGCACTGTCAAAATCAAGCAATTTGGCGAATTGAAGACTCCGCCCAACTTTACTGCTGCTACGTAAAGAGTATTTCTGACTCGATGCCACTACGATTACTGTTGATTACACCAAGACAATTGACGACCAAGCAATTTTCTACTTCGAAATTGGTTGCCAACGGTGCTGTGTTTTTATTACGACCACAGAGATACTACACGCTGCTTGTATGATAATTGCGTTCCCACTACGCCCCGCTTAGTGTTTGCCACGACCCGGCTACGCTTATTTTAAACATGATCAAAATAAGCGTGGGGAGAGCATGCAGCTTCCCGACCAAGGAGATCCCACCCCGACCAAACCACGATTGATCCGCACTTGGCCACGCTCTCGGCCATTTTGCAATCAGAGTATTATTCAGGATGGGTTCGGAGCTTCCTAATGTCTATGGACATGGATCTTAACTCATCCTAAGTCATAAGATCAAATATTACCTAATTTCGCATTTGGAGTTTATCGCTCAGTAAGCAATTTATTCATTTTTGTATTGGCATCGTCGCATTGCAAAATTTGTAATAAGTTTTTCACTATTCTCTCGTGACCCAGATGGCCGATCGATCTCGAACTTCTACGGTTTGTCAGTTCATACATATATTGGATTACATAAAGTGCTAAACACTGCCAGCAACTCTTTTGCTAGCAAAACCAATTCTGTAATAATCCTTTAAAATAAAGAGATTTGCAACTTACCCGACTGTCGACTTGATGTAGCTGCTACTACAGCTAGCAATAGTGGAAAGAACACGGCAAGTTCAATTGAACAACCCATAATATTCAGCCTCTTGGGATAACTATGGTGATATGACATCAACTGATCTGGGAGCAAATAGAAAATAAGCAGGAAGTTTAGGTAGGGTTCATAGAGTTATATATACGAACTAGAGGGCGCACTGGCCTATATACGCGCTCCGGCATGCGCGCAGGCGGCCATTTTCTAAGTTGACAAAACTGGCATCTCACAGCGTGTGTTTGTGCAGCCATTTTGTAAGTTGAACAAACAGCACCGCGTGAGCATTCAATAAAAAAAAACTCAAACGTGTATTTCATATTCAACGCGTGTGCAGAATGACACGCTTGTCATCTTGCGGTCCTGTGGCGTTTGTGCACGAAGCATCACTCGTGCGCCCTCTAGTTCTTATATATAACTCTATGGTAGGGTTATTGTTTGGATTTTGTTCACGTGGCTTGAATTGAAGATAAAATTCAAAAAGATCACTCGGGGTGCTAGGACTGCAAACAATCCCCTCTTACAGTATAATGTTCCAAACTTTGACGTCACTTGATTGAATACAACTTATTGATTTTTTTACAATCAATCGATCACTAAAAAACAATATCAGGAATTCAAAATTTGGTCACGTTGTACTTTTATCAAATGGTTTAACCGTTTCAGTGTTTACCTTTTAAATGTTCAACGCTACTTTCAACATTTTAGTCGTCACCTTTTGTCTTTGTAGGCCTGACTTGTTTATTAGTCTTCGAATTTCGGACTGCAGAACGTTGTGTGTTGTTTATTAACTTTGAAGTGGTTGAACATTGAATTTGAAAGGTTTAACGCGAATAGCAAAATATTGAGAGAGGGCATGCGTGCGCAAATCGGCACGACAACATACATTGTTATACCTCGGCAACAAACTGTGAAGTTTGATTGGTCGAGAACCAATCATGTGACGCGCATCAAAAACGCATGATACATGGCTCGACTGGCCGGGTAACATGAAAAGTGATGTACACCGGTGTACATCACCTTGATCGTTCCCGGCGTTGGTCGATTTCCAGCACTGTGTACGAAACAACCGCGGGTTCAAGGGAATTGTTTCTTGTTCGTCTGCTTATTAAACAATGAATAGTCCATCGTAATAATGTTTGAAGATGACAACATAACTTCGAGAAGAGGAATAACAATTATATAAAGGTTTAACAAAACAATTGTTGCATGTTGTGACTGGGGTCCATGGGTTTTGTACACCCTCGAGGGAAAATGGCACCCACAGCTTCGCCTCGGGTTCCATTTTCCCCCTCCAGTGTACAAAACGGCATGGACCCCGTCACAGCGTGCAACAATTGTATAATGTACACTGCAATAGTAAATGACCCATCTGCCCACCCATAACGCATTGCGATTCTGAAATGTGATAAACCTTATTAAAAAATTAATACTGTCACTGATAATGCAGTTTCCTCTTTTAGACTTACAAGCTTTTAACTAGCACGAGACATGACAAGAAAAACATATTATTAATTTAGTAATTCAATTACACTTACAGGTAGTTTTGTTTTGATTGTGAGGAAACATTTCCATATCCGCCCACCACTTTTTAAGAAATTAAGGGATTTGTTAATATTTTATTTTACGTTTATGTTATCTAAGTATTTATAATTATAATAAAATGAAATAATTATAAAAATAATAAAATAATAATTAATGACAAAAAAAAGTATCAACAATAATATTATTTAACATTATATATAATATTGTTTAATATTATAAATATAATAAAATTGGCCTAAAATTATTTTTAAAAATCTTTAATAACCCTAAACATGTTAAAAAGTAAAACTAAAATTTGTAAAAAAGGTGGAGCCTGATGCAGAATTTAACCTCATTTACTTGATTAAAGCCATTGGACACTTTCGGTAAACAGTATTGTCCAAAGGCCCAAACTTCGTGTATCACAACTTATATTAAAATATTAAACCTGTGAACATTTAGGCTCAATGGGTCATCGGAGAATGACGGGAAACCCACCCTTGTTTCTGCATGTTTCGTCTAGTTGCGATAACGTAACCTTCCTGCCGAGACGGCGTAGGGGGGTTACGTTATCGCAACTGGTTTCGTCGTGTCATGACAGATGTGTAAAAACTATAAATCCGTAACTCTCGCTGTCGAGAATTGATAATTGTTTTAATGTTTTCTCAAAAAGTATTTCATGGAATAATATTTCAAGAGAAGTCTTTCACCATTACCTTCTGTAAACCCTGTGTAAAGTTACTTGTAAATCTGTGAACTTTTGTTTTTTTGTCTGTTCTGAAAGTGTGTTACTGCAAGTGTAATATTAAATAATGGCTTTTAACTAAAATCCCAGATACAAGTACAGTACATGTACTTGGTACTTGGTACTTTAATCCCTGGATAACTTTCCGTATGGCGCCACCACTTTTTCACTCATATTTACAGAAAGGGATATCTCATTGAGGTAAATTAAATACTATATTATTTCATATCGAATGAAAAAGTGGTGGCGCCATACGGAAACTTTTCCTAATCCCTTTACAGCCCATGTGTAACTTCCGTTTGAACAATACCGTCATTGCTGTAAACACGAAGGAATGGCGCACTGCCATCATCTTCGTGCCATTCCATTCCATTGTCAAAAATGTCATTATGTTGTTCCCCAACACATTACATTTTTTTTTCACTCGAGTTTGGCATATTTATGCCTCTTCCCCATTAACATGAACACATAGTTTCACTTCTTAACTCAAGAACCACATTTTATCCTTACCTTTAACGTCAACATTGCTGTTTACATCTCATTTATTTTGGCATAGAACTCTAACATCTCCGACCTTCAGCTCTTTTGAAATAACTGTATCAATTTTATGGCCACACAAAAACATTCACAAAACATTACCATGAACCGGTGTGGCTGGTATCCAGACTATAATATCTTTTTTAGCGCATAATTTGAGTCGGTGTGCCAGACTAGATCTCGGGCCAGCGTGAAGGGATCAACAAACTTTTTCAGACGGACGTGCGTGTTGCGGGTCAACAAACTTTTTTTATAGGCACTTCGACCATGGCCAGGTTCTTCCTCCATAATGGGCCCAACAGAAAATAGTACTGCATACAAATCCCTGCTTAGCAATAACTAGCAGGATACCAGCCACAAATTGTACACGTGACATAGTGTTTTTGGATGGTAACCTTATTCTAGTTTATTCATTAATTTGGCTTAGCTTATCTACTTGGCCTAGTACGCTGAAGATCGTAAGAGGGCGCTATTTAACCTGTATATAATTATTAATAATTATTATTATTGGGTGCACCAGACAAAAAAGAATAATCACTCACAACAATTTTTTTTTTTTAAGTTTCTCAGCCTCTTTGAAAACCTATCAAATTATATTCAGACTACTAAACTTTTATTAGATTTATTATAATAATTCATTAGATTTATAATAAAATTAATGGTTGGCAGGGGGCCGTGTGTATTTTTTGCTAACTACCGCAGGGGAAAGTAAAACACCCGGCACTTTTTCCAATAATTATTATCGTGACTAATTGCTAAGTCTACTCAAGGTGCATAGTATACAAACTTTCAGAGTAGATTTATTGCAGTTTTGTGATGAAGTTCTGGGGTACAGTAGGCCTATACCGTATAAGCAGTGAGGTAGGGATAGCATCCACAGCCAGATACACCGGGGCGAGCCCACTTCTCTTTTCCTCGATAAGTGCACCGGGGTTCGTTTACACTCGGCCTTTAGGTCCCATCCGAAGGACGAAGCAATTGGGGTATACCACTCACTTGTGACCGGGGTTCGAACCCACACTCTACTGATCAATAACGGCAAAACACCAGAGTTTAAAATCTGATGCTCTTAACCGCTCGGCCAAGACACTTCCACGAATTGTTAAAAACAGGTCTAACTTGTAAGCCGAAATCTTTACAAAATTGAATTGAGACGTTGTGGGGGAGCGGGAAACCATAGGTTCCACTGTGCAGATTTCACGATCATGACCTTGTATTATAATCAGTCTTTTTAATTTTCTAGGAAACGGTGCGACTCAGTGATACAAAAACATGTGGCAACTCAGGCTTATAGAAGTCGTCCCTGATGACCTGTCCGTTTTTCCTTTTCTTTTTGCGGAATGGTCACATCCATGTTTTCCAGTTCGCTAACTGGGCGGCCGCCCCGTCCGTTCGTTTATTTTGTTTCCGTTTAGTTTTGTTTCCGTTTTTGTTTCCATTTAGTTCTGTCCCGTATTATTGAGTTCCTTCCCGGTCCCCCGTTGGCCCTCCCTGTAATAATTCCTCCCCCACCCTGTCTCCCGTTCAATTTCTTCCCGTCCTCATGTTCAATATGCTGTATTCCGGTCGGGCCCATCCATGTTTTCCAGTTTCGCGCGGGTCTTCTGCACCCCGTGGCTCTTTTCCGCTACGCATCCCGTTTATTGCGTTTCGCTTATTTATTTGTTCTCTTTCGCTTTATTGTGTTCAATTCACCTACGGTACGTATCATTACGATTTTCCTCTCCCGTAATTCCCTAGTCGCTCATTTTTCAGTTCCCCGTCGACATTAATTGGGAGATTGTTCCAAAGTTCAGCAGCAGAGTGTGAGAAGGCGTGTTTGCCATAAGTTAATCTAGATTTTCGTGACCGCATGAGTCTTATCGGAAGAAGAAGAAGAAACATTATTAGACAGATAAGGTGGTGCAATTCCATTCAAACATTTAAAAACTATATTATAACAGACTTAAAAAGAATTATTACCAAAAAGAATGAACTGCCCCCTCCCCCCCCCAAAAAAAAAAAAAAAAAAAAAATGTTGTAAAAAACGTTCAATTTTGTTTTGAAGAGGGCGAAGGACTTTCTAAGTGCTCACAGTGCACAAAATAGGTTATAGAGCGCCCTCTTGCAATTATTCAGTAGCGCGTACTTGACCCAGTAGATTTTGTTCATTCTCTGCATGCTGAGTGGACGATTCATTGCATCGTGGACGCTTCTTAAAAACCATAATGGATTTAAAACAAATCTTTCAAAAAAAAACCTCAACACATCGCAAAAGTTCGACTTAAATCTGCCCTAATAAACAAAATCCAAAGCCGTATTACAATAATTTCCCCCTTCTTTTTAAAAAATGAGGGGGTACCAGCAAGTATTTTTTTTCCGCGCTGGTCACCCCACCAAGTGACGTCACGCATTATAGGGATGACGCAGGATACCAGTGGTATGCGCATGCGTAGCGTTAACCTGGCATACGTTTGTGCAGCCTTTTTGGATTCCTGGGACCAGTTTGGAAGGTAAACTTGCTTTTTGCTCTGTATTTTCACCGCCGAGTGCCAGTCTTCTAAGATTTATTTGTCCCATCCATTTACAGTCACCCGTCCTATGGAAGACGGAGGTAGCGATGGTCAGTGTGGTTTTAGGCCACACTTTGCGATTATTTGTGAAAAATTGAGGGCTAAATTTCACATTTCCTTGATCGTGAATTCGTTTTGAATTTGAAGGCGCTGTTTGTCGTGTTCGCAATTGGGAAGTTAATGTGGGAAACGGACGTTACGATGACTTGTCGTTGTGTTGTGTACAAAATGCCGATTTCAATGCGATAGGCCATGCCGAAAATGAAATGTGGACGAACTCGTTCACTGAGTTCCAAATTTGAATCTGGATTATTAAAATATTTGAGTGTGTTTCTATATGCTCCATGGTACTCCCAACCCCATCACAAAACATCGCGCGTAAGAAGCATGAAAATGTGCGATTTTGTGGCGATTTGTGTGCTTGATTTGGGGCATTATTTGCCGGCGTAAGTTGTTGAGCATGTTCATGATGTTGAGCTTCATAATATAGGTATTATTTATTCAATCCTTGGATGAATTTGTGCAGTTTTTCTTTATTATTTTTTGGTTTTGCTTACTTTTTTTCCATTATTTTTTAATCATCCTGTTAAAAGTGTTAGTGAGTGTGTTACTGGTTTTTTTTGCCATGTTTTTTTTTTTTATAAATAAATCGGATGATTGATACAGAAACATAAAATCTTCAAGACGTTTATTTATTAATAATACCTCTTCATTTTTTTGTCATATTAGTAAATATACAGAAAATAAAAATGTTCCATTATTTTTGCCACTGACAATGTTTCTGTGTTATGTGTTGATGATAGTTGCGATAACGTAACCCTCCTGCCGACGGCGCTCTAGAGTGTAACTAAAGGTGAAAAACTCCTTTTCAAAGGTGGTCGGCGAAATTGTTGAAAAACATTCATTAGTTACATATATTAAAACTAGAAATAGAATATTATAATTGAAAGCTATAACAACAAAGACAAAGAAAGATATTGCAGAGAATAATTTGTATTTATTTTAAACAATAGACAGTAAAGCAACCAATCTATTGCTTACAGTAAAAACCCAAGGATAAAGACCCCCCCCCCCCTCCAAACAAAAAACGCACCAAAAAAAACACAAGAAACGGGGCTAGGCAGAAGCTCTGAAGAAATAAAAATATATACGAAATTGCAATTGTGGACTGACTCTAATATGCGGGCCTATATTAAAGCATAGATGAAGAGTTCCTTCCAGTTGCAACGTGATCACACCCATCACACATACATAGAAAGCCAACAAAAAAAACCAAGCTATAGGCCTACATGAACCACACATGAAAAGCTCAACAATCTTTGTTTAAAACGGCGACGACAGACTAGAATGGGACTTGGGGGCATAATGGTGTGTTTTATTACAGGGAGGTCACTGAATGATTTGACTGCATCCATAGACCTTTCTTGGTTGGCATGGTCGGTCGAATGTTAGTAAAACACTCGATCGTATAAACAGATGTTTTAACCAAATTCATCATTTTTTGCAAATTTTCAATTAATAAAATACCTCTCATAATGAGTTGTTTTGTTTTTAACAAAATCAACAAATTCGGTTACATTGTTACCAAAAATAGTGATCTTTTCTTTATTTGCACTTTTATGGGTTTCCATAGCTTTCCAATCTGGGTTGGTAAAAACTTGGGCTGTGACGTTTCAAAAGAGAGGTCTATAAATAGCACGTGAACGTACCTGGGTCGACCCATGGAAGCTAAACGAATGCACCCAGTATTGTGAACCTTGCTCTTTTAGTTTTATACTCGAGATGCTTCAGTTCTGTGAAGGCTATCGCCACGAAACGGGAAAGAGCGCACTCTGGCGCAATCGATCAGTGGGGGTAGTTTTAGTGGTTTCATGAGCAGTTAGGTTTTTGTGACTACGTGTGTGACTACACAACTGGAGGGGCTTGAAACCAAGACTAGGATCCATAGGGACAAGCGGGTTCATAACTGAGAGAACAGACCGATCCTGGGCCCAATTTCATAGAGCTGCTTAGCGGCCGATTTTGTGCTTACTGTGCAATTTCTATTTCATAGCGCTGCTAACCGTAAGCACACATAAAGGCATGCTAACCTTCCGGTGCTTACCGCACGAAAATAAAAGACAACACAATGCAAATCCGCGGTAAACACGCAATATGGCCGCCCAATTTTTCTGCTAACTTGTGAAATACGCTAAGGCTTAAGTAAATGTTTCTGCTACAGTAAGCGCGCAAATTTGCTTACCGTTAAAGGCAGTGGACACTATTGGTAATTACTTGAAATAATTTTTAGCATAAAACCTTACTTGGTAACGAGTAATGGGGAGAGGTTGATAGTATAAAACATTGTGACAAATGGCTCCTTCTGAAGTGACATAGTTTGGGAGAATGAAGTAATTTTCCACGAATTTGATTTTGAGACCTCAAGTTTAGAATTTGAGGTCTCGAAATCAAGCATCTGAACGCACACAACTTCGTGTGACAAGGTTTTTTTCTTCTTTCATAGTTATCTCGCAACTCCGACGACCAATCAAGCTCAAATTTCCACAGGTTTGTTATTTTATGCATATGTTGAGATACACCAAGTGAGAAGACTGGTCTTTGACAATTACCAAATTACCAATAGTGTCTGAATCTTTAAGCAGCGCTATGAAATTGGGCCCAGTAGGTTCTATGACGCACGTGTGAGCAAGAACACGTGGGGCTCTCCAATGCATTTCTGCACAACTCTGCTACGCGCCAAGATACGCGCACGCAATGGGGCGGAGCTTAGTGGATCGGTCTATTTGCCACCAAGCTTAAAGGGGCACACTGACTTTGCCCTCCACTTTTATGTAGTGACTGACCAGCAGGACCGGCAGCTGATTTCCTGAAATGCTGGAGGTAAAACGAGTAACTCGTCCTTACAGTACAAGGCTCTGTAATGGAAATTTTGTTGGTAATCCTGTTATAATCGAGGAATAAATTTCATGCTAAGCTAATTTTAGTGCTAAGCAGCTCTATGAAAGTGGGCCCTGTTGATTAAATGTTAACTTTGTGGAATGTTGGCTGCAGTATTTAGTGAGCCAAATTTGTCTGTGCTTAAAGGTTTTATGTGCTGCATTTGGACTGGAAAATGGCATAACCATGTGACCAAACAAAACTGGTCACCCAACGGCGCAACTAACTCAAGACGCAGCTCTGCCAGGGTTTGAAGAATAGCGCCCTCTAGTGTTTATATATTACAGTGACACACCCCTTTTAAATCTAAAAACAATAAATTAATTAAATCTTCATTGTTTTTCAGGTGGACACTTCAAAGTGAATTTTGCTTGACGATTCTTCATAAAACGTGAACAGAGAGATCCCACTCGTAAGGTATGCATTTTACAATAATTTTTGAATCAGTTTATACTGTAATGAATGTTTAACATTAATGCTTAAAGGGAAGGTACACGTTTGGTAATTACTCAACACAAATATTAACTTAAAAACTGACTTGGTAACAGGCATTTGAGAGCTGTTGATGGTATAAAACATTGTGAGAAACGGCTCCCTCTAGAGTAGCAAACATTTTGAATAAGAGTTAATTTTTCACTAAAATAATACAATTCTTCTAGCTAGAAGTCTTTTATTCCTATCTGAAAGCAAACAAATTCGTCCAACAAGGGTCTTTTTTCTTTCATCATTTTCTCCCAACTCTGATGACCAATTCGGCTCAAATTTTCTCAGGTTTGTTAATTTATGCATTATGTTGAGATACACCAAGACAAAAGTGAGAACACTGGTCTTTGACAATTACCAATAGTGTAACATTTCCTTTTTTTGTTTACACGATTTTCAGATGGATTGCCAATTGTGTCCTAAAAGATAAAGTTGAACAAAATAATGTTGTTATTGTTTTTTCTTTTTTTTTCCAGTGTGGTCTCGATGTTTCGAACAGTATACTTGTCTTTAGATTCTCCTGTTCGAAATGTCGAGATCACATTGACTCTTTTCAGAGCCAACACTCACACCAAACTCCCAACTTCTTTCTATTATTAGCGCCATGTAAAGCCTCAAACGATACTTAGTGGCAGACATGCAGAGCAAAAATTTAGAGTTTCACAAAACAGCCAGTTGAGCCACATTACGGACTCGTTGCATCTAAAGCCACTCTCATCCAGTCTGTGAAGTGATATATTTTACACCACGGCATGAACTGGTTGTACGTCGTTTTTCTGAGGCACTGGTACTTCAGTGTTGATTTAACTTTTAAATTTGATGGGATTTTGCCGGTTAAACCAAACGACCCACAGGGTACCACCAATAAAAAAACTCTAGATCAGAAATCGAAAGGGGGGGGGGCGGGCTGGGTGGGGGTAGAGGGTGAGATAGCTTTCCTGTTCAAGTTTCAATAAAACTATAGGAAGAAAAACTTCACACTTGTGACCAAATACTTAAAGGAACACGTTGCCTTGATCTGTCGAGTTGGTCTTTGAAAAGCGTTTGCGACTGTTATGATTGGAAAGATATTTTAAAAGTATAATACAATGATCCACACAAGCTTCACCCGAAATTGCGTGGTTTTCCTTTTACATTGTCAACACCGTCAGCCATTTTTGGGAGTTAAATTTTTGACTCCCATAAATAGCCGACTGTGTTAGTTCGCAAAGTAAATGGAAAGAGCAAAGAGCAAGCTGGGAGCAATCAGTTTGATCACCTAAAAAAAAAAAAAAATCTGGAAATCTTACAAGTTGGATCTGATCCTCCAAGTCACAAATTTGACGTTTTCTTTCCTTTTATGTTTCAGAGAGAGATTTAAGATCATGATGGAAGGTATGGATGACGAGTCAATGTCTACCATGGCTCAGTGTGAGATGATAGAGGTAAGCACGGTAGAAACAGAAGTCACCAACGACGAGAACCGGATTGATTTGTCAGTAGCCGTGGAGACTCTGGCTGGTCAAGACCCCTCTAATGATGATTTAATCAACCAAGAAATTTCAGTTGATGACCTTCCCACACAAGATGAGTCAGCTGAAGGCCTTCCGATGCAAGGCGAGTCAGTTGAAGGCTTCCCAGTACAAGGCGAGTCAGTTGAAGGCTTCCCAGTACAAGGCGAGTCAGGTGAAGGCTTCCAAGTACAAGGCGAGTCAGTTGAAGGCTTCCAAGTACATGGCGAGTCTGTTGAAGGCCTTCCCATGCAAGGCGAGTCTGTTGAAGGCCTTCCCATGCAAGGCGAGTCTGTTGAAGGCCTTCCCATGCAAGGCGAGTCCGTTGAAAGCCTTCCCATACAAGGTCAACCAGAAGATGAAAGTCTTCCTGTAGAAGGCCTCAATGATCAAGACATTTCAGTTGAGAATCATCCTGCTCAACATCAGTCAGTGGATGGCATATCTGGTCAAGAACATGCAGTCAACATTCTCCAAGAGGATGGGAACACAGTTGAAACTTACATAGTGCACGAGCAGCAACTTGAAGGCCTGCAAGGGCATGAGCATATGGTCAGCCTTTCTGGTCAGGTTCACTCTGTCGACAGCATGCCAGTCCAGACCCAATCAATGTTAAGTGGTGACCATCATGTTCACATAGACTCTTCAAATGTAGTCATAAGCACGGTAGAGGTGCCTCTTGGTGTGAGTAGCTACACTGATGCCTCCCAGATGGATGCCCAACAGGTCATGGAAGCCCAACAGGTCATGGAAGCCCAACAGGTCATGGAAGCCCAACAGGTCATGGACGCCCAACAGGTCATGGACGCCCAACAGGTCATGGACGCACAACAGGTCATGGACGCACAACAGGTCATGGACGCACAACAGGTCATGGACGCACAACAGGTCATGGAAGCACAACAGGTCATGCACCATATGGATCCAAATATAGTAGAGGTATCCCTTGCTGAGGCCGGCATAGATTCCACAATGAGCGTCCAGCATGAACCTCAAGAAATGAACACTAACTTAACAGGGGTAGCTCTAAATGTTGACGGTTATGGCCAACAGCCTGTTGTTATCACCCAATCCTCTCAAGTCATGGGTCAGGATGCGAGCGGGAACAGTATCCCTGTCGAGATTCTTTCAGGTTCAGAGTCTATATCCATCCAGCAGGTGTCGCAGTCGTACGACCCCAACACTGGTGGCCATCCACAGTACGTCCATATTATAACGGCACCTGATGGTTCCATGAACATACAGCAAGACCCCCATGAAATTCCACTTGCTGTTGAGATCCTCACCGGGTTAGCCGACTTCATGAATTCTCAGCAAATGCACGAGCAGCCGCAGCTGATGGACCAGCAGATGGTGGATGCCATCATGAAGCACAAGAAGCACAAGCACAAGAAGGACAAGAATAACAAGGACAGAGCCAAGAGGCTTAAGAAAATCAGACACAAGAAAATGAAACGGTACAGGCAGACTGAAGATGCACAGTGGCTCTGCGAGGTCTGCCAGAAACAGTTCGGGAGCAAAGCTAACCTTAAAGTTCATATGATTTGTCACTCTAATGACAGACCATATCTTTGTCACTTATGCAATAAATCTTTCAAACGAAAGCGGTATCTCATTGATCATAAGAAGACGCATGCTGGCGGACGACCTTTCTTCTGTAACTACTGCCACAAAGCATTCGCTAAGAAGAGCTCTCTCAACTGTCACGAGCGTGTTCACACAAACCCCTTCTTGTGCTCGATATGCAACAAAGGATTCTCTGAGAAGCGCGGTCTAATTATCCACGTTAGGTCACACACAAATGAGAAGCCATATGTATGCGGTCTTTGCAACAAGGCATTCACATCCAAGAACCCTCTACTCCGGCACGAGCGCAGCCACACTGGCCTGAAACCCTTCACTTGCGACGTCTGTAACAAGGCATTCACGCGGAAGACCTCCCTGCATGACCACATGCGGGTCCACTCAGATGAGAAAGCATTCTCGTGCGACACATGTCAGAAAACCTTTGCGGCACGCAGCAGTCTCAGAAGCCACTTAAACAAATACCATCCTGGCGAAAGACCCAAGGTCCCAAAACTCCTGAAGACCTTCAATATCCAGCCTGTCGATACGTCCGCTGAGGCTCGAACAAGAAACTACTACAATCGTAAGCCAGCCAAAGGCTACGACAATCTAGAGCGCCCGTTCGTATGCAAGATTTGCAACAGGGGATACACTAGGCAGCGAACGCTTACTGTACATGAAAGAGTCCATACCAACCCCTTGATGTTCGCATGCAAAGTCTGTGGTAATGTTTTCGCTGAGAAAAGGTCGCTGATAATTCACGAACGAGTCCACACTCGTGAGAAGCCGTTTAACTGCGCCCTTTGTGAGCGAGCGTTCTCCTCGCGCACCGCTTGTAAACGCCACGAGAAAAGCCACGCCGGGCTAAAACCGTACAACTGCAAGGTCTGTGGAAAGGCGTTCACGCGAGGCACGTCGCTACGTGAGCATGCGCGTATTCACAATGATGACAAGGCTTTTTCGTGTTTAAAATGTGGCAAAGTGTTCGGAGCAAAGAGTACGTTGAGAAGTCACGATAAGAAACATCATGCGAATGAAAAACCGTTTGAAATCCTTAAAATTATCTTCACTTAAGATTCGGTCTTCAGAGACAAGGACCTTTCCAAAGGTTGTGGTCTCAATTGTGTATATATTTCTCAGATGTCCTTATTTCTTTGTTCAGGTGGCATAACTCTGCTTTTATAAAAATCCATTTCAAAGTACTGTAAATTTACAAGTGGTATTTGATGAAGGATAGAAATATTCTAAAAAGAATTTACATTATCCGAGTTTGAGGGAAAACAATTATCAGTGTTTAGACTTTGTTCCTGTTTTTACGATTCCCAGATTTACATAATTTAAAGGGAAAGTTAAATCATTGTTTTTTGGTGGAGTAAATTATATATATGTATTAAAATGCCATCCTCTGCACACTAAAAAATACACACTTTTCAACAAACTGAAAAAATTCCACAAACTTGTGAAAGTAAAAACAAATGTGAACATTGAACAATCTTGTGAAATTTTCAACAAACCTATGGATATTTCAACAAACTTTTTTGTTTTCATTTTTTTTTTTTACTAAGTTCTTTTATCAAAAATGTTTCCAAAAACAGCCATGCTTCAGCCGAACTTCCAGAAGTTTGGGTCCAGAATGCCCCCCCCCCCCCCCCCCCCCCCCCCCCCCCCCCCCCCCCCGCCTGAAATCATTGATGATTCAGATAGATTTAATGTGTAGACCTTGCAATACGTGCAGTGTACTCATCTCGGGTGTCAAAATCAAACATGCACAAAAGAGAGTCGACTCCCAAAATTACGCGCATTGTTCGGACGTGTGTTCTGTATTGTGTAAGAAATCAATAGCTCCCCCTTGCATAATGCGAAATGCTACAGGTACGCTGAGGTCACACGCACCTTTTTACGCACAGAGAACAGCTATTGTCCAATGATCTGCCTCCTTGTTGAGAGTGTGAAGTCATAATATCATATACAATGGGTCTATTGTGAAGTTTGTTTATGAAGTAGCTGTTGTAAATATTGTATATCAGTAAGTGATATGGAGTTAATTTATCAAGAGTCGTCTCTAAAGTTAATTGTGGGAAAAAAATCCATTAATTTTCCAAGAAAAACATTTGTTTGTGGATTTTGGTCAAAATTATACACCCTTTTGAATTTTAGCAACCTTTGAGCATTGTGGATGTATATATATATGAAGTTATCTGAGGAATTTTGCTAAAATTTTGATGTTTCATCTGTTGTGTTTGGTCACATTACATACGGATTTGTGTTAAACTGCACATGTACATTTAGTATTGCTTTTTGGCGGGTAACTGGTGGTTTATGCCTTGAAAAATTCTGTATATAAGCAACTTAATGAATATTTGCTAACACTATTCCTGTTCAATAAACACTTTCACGGTAAAAATGCGCCTTTTTGTGCAAGGAGTAGAAGATCTCATTATATCAGAATATTTTTGTGCGAACTAAAGCAATTAAAGGCACTGGACACTATTGGTAGTTACTCAAAATAATTATTAGCATAAAACTTTACTTAGTAACGAGTAATGGGGAGAGGTTAGTAGTATAAAACATTGTTGGAAACGGCTCGCTCTGAAGTGACGTAGTTTTCAAGAAAGAAGTAATTTTTCCACGAATTTGATTTAGAGACCTCAGATTTATAATGTAGAACTTGAGGTCTCGAAATCAAGCATCTCGGTGTGACAAGGGTGTTTTTTCTCGCAACTTCGACCCCGAACTGAGCTCAAATTTTCACAGGTTTGATATTTTATGCATATGTTGAGATACAGCAAGTGGGAAGACTGGTCTTTTGACAATTACCAATAGTGTCCGTGTCTATAAGGGAGAAAGAACTAGCACATTAATTTTTTTTCATACCTTGGTCCACTTTCATAAAACCAGCAGCATAAAATGGCCCAATTTCGTAAAGCCTAGCACAAAATCTTGCTTAGCACGAAAAACTTTTGCTCAGCAAAAATAGGTTGCCAGCATGAACACCTTAAAAAAGCAGTTACCATAGTTGTGACTGGTACCCTGGTAATTTTTTGCTCAACCAAAAAATTTACTAAGGTTAATTTTCTGCTAAACAGCTTCATGAAATTGGGCTTCAAGACAGCAGGGCCCAATTTCATGGCTCTGCTTACCGCCAAATTCTGCGCTAAATACAATCACTATTCCCCGCTTACGTGCGAGCACCGAATTTCTGCGCTAGCCTTGTATGTGTAGAATGCCTAGTAACACAAAGTACGCACGCGCAAAAGTCAAAATTCGCCGCTAACCCGTGAAACATGTTGCCGTAAGCACAAAATACCTTGCTTCGTAAGCGAGGTATCTGTGCTTACGGTAAGCAGGTGTTCTAAATGAACAGATCTGCCTCTTGACAGGATGGCACATATTTACTGTCATAATGTTTACTAAACACTTTCCATGGTGTTTACATTTGATGTTCATTTGAGCATGTTTTTATGAAGACTCTGGGTAATTTCAGTTGGTATTTACTGCAGCGTTGAATAAAGGTGTATGTACAAGTTAAATTTAAGCACAAAGTGGTTTTTGGTCTTCGTTCTGTTGTCAATTGCATTTAGATTCCTTAAGATTGAGTAGCCTCGGAAAACAGATTAGTGCAAAAAGTAGGGCTACAAAAAATTAAAGGAACACGTTGCCTTGGATCGGTCGAGTTGGTCTTTGAAAAGCGTTTGTAACCGTTTTTTTTTATAAAATGCATAAAATGGTTAGAAAGATGTTTTAAAAGTAGAATACAATGATCCTCACAAATATGCCTCGAAATTGCGTGGTTTTCCTTTTACTGTGCGAACGAACACGGTCAAATTTGACTCCCATAAATGGCCGACCGTGTTAGTCGACGAGGTAAAAGGAAAACCGTGCAATTTCGAGGTGTTTGTGTGGATCATTGTATTCTACTTTTACAACATCTTTCTACCCATATGCATTTTATAAAAACGGTTACAAACGCTTTTCAAAGACCAACTCGACCGATCCATAAGGCAACGTGTTCCTTAAAGAACAACAGTTTTTCTCTGGTTTTCATGCTATGTTTTCAATCTTATTTTGACTCCTAAGCCGTGTGTAGCCCCGGAAACCAAATTGGTGCACAAGTACGCATAGTAACCGATAAGATATGTAGGTATGACGATGTGGCCTATGTTTACATTCAAACTGCCCTTTGTTGACAAAACACTGTATACGTCGGGCTTTGCCGGGAAAAAAGATACATAGCTGGCTGCCAAAACACAAAGGTTTGGTAAAAGTATTGGAACATTTGGGGCGGGAAAAAGGGGGGGGGGAAACACCCTCTGCCACAAATTAGGCATGGTTTATACTCCAAGACAAACAAAACCACAAATGGAAATGCTGAATTTTAATTAGGAAACGTGAAAACCTTTTATTGCAACTTTTTGTTCGTAACTGGGAAAAAGTGAACAATTGAAGAAAAAAAAATATTTATACACTGACAAGCTAAAATGGTCACTACGATACCAAGTGGGTATAGTTTTATATACATGGTTGGTATCCGTTAAATGATCATTGGAAACTCATTGTGTCATGCGGATAGCAAAAAGAACTAACTGCCTTAAACTCTTTAGAGGCGTGCAAGAAATTTGGGAAAACCACTCGAAGATGTCGGATAATAGCTACAAATTCTTTTTTGATTAAAATACCACAAAGTTATCACAATTTTGTATTGGAATCAGGAAAAACAAATAAAAATCCTGTTCTAGCAAAGAGTATTTTAACGGGGTATGCATGAGAGGGTCAAGGCTGACTGACAATATTATTATGTTTCATTACAGAAGAACTTAAAGGAACACGTTGCCTTGGATCGGTCGAGTTGGTCTTTGAAAAGCGTTTGTAACCGTTGGTTATAAAATGCATATGATTTGGAAGATGTTTTAAAAGTAGACGACAATGATCCACACAAATATGCCTTGAAATTGCGTGGTTTTCCTTTTACTTCGCAAACTAACACGGTCGGCCATTTATGGGAGTAAAAAATTTGACTCCCATAAATGGCTGACAGTGTTAGTCAACAAGGTACAAAGAAAACCATGCAATTTCGAGTGATACTTGTGTGGATCATTATATTTTACTTTTAAAATATCATTCTAATCATATGCATTTTATAACAAACGGTTACAAATGCTTTTCAAAGACCAACTCGACCGATCCAAGGCAACGTGTTCCTTTGAAGGCAGGGTGTCCGTTTGGTAATTACTCCACAAGTTGATGCAAAACCGACTTGGCAAAGAGCACTGGAGAGAGAGCTGTTACAAAGTATTGTTATGAAGTAGTGTAGTTTTAGAGAAAGATGTTACATTTCAACCAAACAAACATTTGAACTTGAGAAAGGCTGCATGCTTGCAGCTTTTCTCAGTCATCTGAAGTCACATAATTCTATGCAACAATGGTGTTTTTCTTTCAGTATTTTCTAGTAGCTTCGATGACCAATTTTGCCCAAATTTTCACAGGTTTGAATATAACATGCTTTTTTTTTTTTTGGGGGGGGGGGATAATGGTCTTTGACATTTACCAAAAGTATACCCTGCCCACGGTTTTTCTCAATTCTGATGAATGTAAAGATTTACAAAGACATACTTTTCAAATGTAACATGAGGCCAAAATATTGCTTGACAACTGTCTGCTTAGCAGAAATGTACAGGATACCAGTCACACATTATACATATGACATGGTTGTTTGGCTGGTAATCTTATTTTGGTTAGCATAATTTTGTTGTGCTTAGCTACTTTTTTTGTGCTTAAGCTGCTCTCTGAAATTGGGCACTGGGGGCTCAATCTCAGGGAGCTGCTTAAGCAGAAAATTTTGCTAAACGAATTTCTGCTTAGCAAAATTAAGCCTCTTTCCCATTCACAAAATATCTGTTACTTTTTACATTTTAAAACATTTTTAAATTTGAAACATTGAAAGTTGGGCACATTTTAATGAATACTTTTTCTACATTGTGATATTCTTTTGGTGGCTCTGGTTTAAAGAACTTTTTAAAAAGATTTATTCAAAAGTTGAGTGACATCCATTAGTAATATTTCAAATGCTTTTGTAAACACATAAAATATCTTCTTTACTGCATAACTTAAAGGAACACCTTGCCTTGGATCGGTCGAGTTGGTTTTTGAAAAGCGTTTGTAACCGTTTTTTTTTTAATAAAATACATATGGGTAGAAAGATGTTGTAAAAGTAGAATACAATGATCCACACAAACATGCCTCGGAATTGCTTGGTTTTCCTTTTACCTCGTTGACTAACAGTCAGCCATTTATTTTTATAAATGGCCGACCGTGTTACATGTAGTTCGCACAGTAAAAGGAAAACCACGCAATTTCAAAGGGAAACTTGTGTGGATCATTGTATTCTACTTTTACAATATCTTTCCAACCATATGCATGTCATAAAAAAGGGTTACAAACGCTTTTTATATACCAACTCGTCCGATCCAAGGCAACGTGTTCCTTTAAAGAAAACGTAGGATTCCATGTCACACTTTTTGTGTAGTCACCACTGCAAAGTCAGACAAAGATGTTTTGTCTTTCTGTACTACAAAAAATTTTAATAATACAAATAAATTAATAAAAAGCCACCTTTTTAAATACTTAAAAACATCTTGAACATTGAATTTTCAAACAAGTATGAAGCATTGGTAGGGAATTCTTCAAAAACAAACAATATTTTTTGGTTTATAATTTCTGTATATTAGGCTCGCTACAGTCTAGATTTGTTTTATAATTATCGGATAATTTTTAAATCTGCTTAGAAAACCAACTACTCTACTGCATAGGTTTCTGACAAACTGTACTAGTACTAAAGTCTCACCAATCTTCCGCGATGGTTCGAGCGTCATAACAACTTGAACAGATTTCCTGTCACGTCTTTGTTTGTCAGTGATGTCCTAGTTCATTTTCTATTTTCAAAAGTTGTACACTTCTTTCTTTCTTTTACTTTTTTTTTTTTAAAATGGCACAAGTTGACTTTAAAAATACCAATCACTTAAATACGTCACATGTGCTTGAAGCAGAGTATTATTATAGAAAAAAAGAATTATCGTTAGAAACACAACTAATTTGGCAAAAACTAAACCAATATTCAAAGCAACCCACATGTTTTTATAACACTACATCAACAAACCTCTCAGAAGGAAAATTGTTGAATAAATATTTGAAATATATTAAGGTATATTATTGTTATATACATTCCTGTACAACTAAACTCTGAACACGTGAACAGTACACTGTTCACCATTGAATACATTTTGAGGTAAAACTGCACAATAAATTATCATTTACATGCTGCAAAAACATCTCGAAACTTATACTGGGGGAGAAGGAAAAAAAAAAAAAAAAAAAAAAAAAAAAAATTTTTCTCCCTGAAGAAATACTGTTTAATACTGAAGAATATCAATCGACAAGAAAACTCAACAGCCACGACAGCTACTCAGTCAAATCCACGGAGAAGCTCAAATCTACAAAGGCAGATTTTTAGCAAAGAAAATAAAAAACACCCCACCCAAACCATCCTCTCTCTAAAAAGATAGCGCCTTTACCCTAACTGTTGACGCTAACCATTGACCCTAAGCATTAACTCTTAACATTGACTTTCAGCAACAAAGCTGCCTCCAGTAAGCCATTCGCATGTTATATTTGAATATTGTCTGGTACAATGATGTGCTTGATCACAAGTGACCACTTAAATTTGAATTCCTCAGACTATAGACCTCTGACGTCACACGAAAACCATAACACGATTCGCGCGCATACTGTCGGGCAAAACCTTTGTGTTTTGGTGGCGAGCTAGAAAGTGTATGCAATCTTACCATGACTACGTGTCTTTTTGCCCGGCGAAACACGACGTATACAGTGTTTTTTTCAACAGAGGGCGGTTTGAATGTAAACATAGGTCACATCGTCTATAGAGACAGTTTCTACATCTTATGACTCGATGGCAAGTTTTTGCGTAAATACGTAAGAGGTGGTGAACACCCATACACAATTCTGAGTGGATGTGTATAGCACAATGGAATCGGGGTTTGCTCATCTGAAAGGTTGCTATACAAAAGCTAGCCTCAACCATTTGACATAGCAATTGCCTCTATAGTCCGAGAAATTCAAATGTAAGCGGTAATTTGTGACTTTAGAAGCAAGTCATTCTACAAGACATTATTCAAATCTAACTCACAAAAAGCTTATTATATTAGCTACTCATCCAGCGTACATGTAGCAAACAAGCACAAACTTGAAGAGAAATGCACACAACTTTCATGACTTTGCAATTGTATCGTCAACTACAAGCTTAGTAAGCCACTAGAAGTAAATAGCTTTTTTGTCTTCTTCGTTTCTTTCATCTTCATCTGCACAAAAACAGCTAAATTGGCGCGTTAGGAAAATGTACATCTACTAATAATTATGAGAGAGACAAGAGATTTACTTTTTTTACAGACACAATATTTTTTCTTCTTTGGAATATTATATTTTCAAAGTTGTACAATGAAGACAGCGTGTGCAATTCAGTTAAAAAGAAGTCGTACAAATGTCCCAGGCTCGAATCGGACATCATGTACGACCAACGGCAAAGTTTGAAAGTCCAACTTGGGCTAGAAACCTAGTCCCTTTAAAGTCGTGCGACAACAATTTTATAAAATGCAAACCATTACTGTGTAGAATTAGAAATACAAGTATTTGCAAGAATGCATAGAAAAGTTGAAACTATTTTAGCAGTTGGAGTGTTTGACCAGTATTTGACTCCACCCCCCTCCCACCCCCCCCCCAAAAAAAAAAAAAAAAAAAAACCCCAAGCAACTCCAAAACAACAAAAACGAGCCGAACTTGTTGGTCACTGGGAAAATAACCAAACACTCTACGGACATAAAACAACGACAATTTAGATCCAAGCTACTGGATATATTTTTATGAGAGCCACTTCAGATATTCTTTATAATAAAGCGACCAGCCTAAAATATAAAGACTAGCCCTGCCTTGCACTCTCCCCCCTTCAGATTCAAAAGTTATGTCTTTGAAATTGCCAACGTCAACATATCAATTCAAAATTGTCTCCTTAGGAATATCCTGATGTCATCGTTTGCATCGCACCTTTGATTTAATACTTATGTGCGCTGGCCTTGGGTGACTATAGAGAGATTGAGGGCTGATTTCACAAAGAGTTAAGATTGGTCTTAACTGTGTATCAATCTTAAAGGAGCGTTACAGAATTGGTAAGAAACAGAAATCGTGAAGAACACAGATTTACATAAAACTTACACGGTCTAATGATGATGATAGTAGAAACATGCCTTGAAATATTTCTGTATGAAATGTCATATTTGATGAGAAATAAATAATCTAACTTCGCGTTCAGTGAGCGTTTTATTCATTTTTGTTTTGGTATCAATGCAATGCAAAATTTGTATCTGGTTTTTCACTATTCTCTCGTGACCCAGATGGCCGATTGTCACACGAGGCAATTTACGGGCAACCAGTTCCAAACATGACCCGTTTGCTACCAAAGTGGTCATGAAGTTTGCACTGCAGTTGGTTGCCTTCAAGTTGCCTACAAAAGTTACCTCGTGTGACAAGGCCCTTAGTGCTCTGTCAAATCAAGTCAAAGCTTGTTTAAACTACGGTCTGCTTAGGTGGGAAGTGGTCCTGAGCGTTAACGCTGGCCGCGTACTGGCCGTACAGCGCGTGACCGATGCGCCGGATGTTCGTCTCCACGTCCGGGAACTGCTCCAGCACTCCCTTCAGGTCGCGCACTGAGAGCGCGTGGAGATCAACGTGGGTGCGGGCGCGGACCGATGTACGCCTGGGCACGTCGTACAACAGGTTGATGTCATCGAAGAACTCACCGGCTCCCAGGAAACCGTCGACTTGTGACTGGTGGTTCTCGTCCATCAACTCCACCTGAGGATAAAAACGCCAGCAATAATTGTGGTTTCTACGAAAAAGAATACAGATTACGATATATGTTGTTTTGGAGGGTTCTTAGACACTTATGCAAAAAAAAGAAAAACATTCTGTTGCAGTTATGTATAGGTCAAGCCATTATATCTTTACCAAATAATAATAAAGCCAAAAGATATAAGATATCAGAATATTTAGCAAAATGAGTTAAAGGCAGTGGACACTATTGGTAATTACTCAAAAAAATTATTAGCATAAAACCTTACTTGGTAACAAGTAATGGGGAGAGGTTGATAGTATAAAACATTGTGAGAAACAGCTCCCTCTGAAGTGACGTAGTTTTCAAGAAAGAAGTAATTTTCCACGAATTTGATTTCGAGACCTCAGATTTAGAGTTTGAGGTCTCGAAATCAAGCATCTGAATACACACAACTTCGTGTGACACAGGTTTATTTTTCTTTCATAGTTATCTTGCAACTTCGACAACCAATCAAGCTCAAATTTTCACAGGTTTGTTATTTTATGCATATGTTGAGATGCACTTAGTGAGAAGACTGGTCTTTGACAATTACCAATAGTGTCCACTGCCTTTAAACCAAGATCCTCACATGAATCATAACGGAAAGGGAAGAAGGCGAATGTCAGCAAGAAGGGTAAATAAACCCGATTTGAAATCTTTCCAAAAAGTTGGGTTTCAGGAAAGGAATGTTGAGAGTTTTTTGTTACCTTTCCACGGTGAATGAAGTACATTTCATCACCCACGTCTCCTTGGCGGACAATGTAATCATTGGGCATGAAGAGAACGGGGCGTAGCATCAAGGACAACGAACGGAAGAAACTTGCCTCAGCGTCTTCAAAGAGTGGAACCTACAAGATCAACAAGTTATGAAGAAAACATAATAACAAAAACAAACTAATTTTTATTCAAATTGCGTTGCCACCATGTGAATGTACAATGTATCTAATTTGATTTGTAATAACAAATAGACAAAAGATAATGTAAAATGTCCAAACTAGGCCAAATTTCATAGAGCTGCTTAAGCACCTAAAGTAGCTAAGCGCAACAAAATTATGCTTATCGCGATATGGCTAGTAGCCTAGCAATCGGTTTATTATGTTGATCTGTTTTCAGTATTGATATGCATTTCACACTTTTTAACATTTATTTCAATGAATGGTTTCCATTCAAATGACACAATTACTAAACAATTTAAAATACAACTAGAAAATGCATTGAGAAATTTAAGAAAAATAAAGGCAATCCGAACAATAAAAACCTACATAGACAAACAAACAATTAAGTAAAATGAAAAAAAAAAAAATAGTAATAAAATGTTGAAAGTGACATATCATTGCCTAAAATGCACCCCACACAATAATAACAGAAAATAAAAACCTACAAAGGCAAACAAACAACTAAGTACAAGAACAAATAAGTCATACAATTATAAAATTACATACAAAATATCAATGGTAAGCATGTAAACACTTCATTGCCTAGAATTTGCACTACACTGCACAAGCTGTGTAACAGACAAAAAGTAACTACAAAGGCAAACAAACAATTAGGTACAACGAAAAAGATAAGTAATAAAATCACATACATGTACAAAATATCAATGTAAGGATGTTAACACTGCGTTGCCTCAAACATGTGTCAAATGCGCAATGCACTGCACATGCTATATAACAGAAAAATAAAAAACCTACAAAGGCAACCAAACAATTAAGTACAATAAAAAATATAAGTAATAAAATCACATACATGTACAAAATATCAATGGTAAGCATGTTAACACTGCGTTGCCTCAAACATGTGTCAAATGCGCAATGCACTGCACATGCTGTATAACAGAAAAATGAAAACCTACAAAGGCAAACAAACAATTAAGTACAACGAAAAAGATAAGTAATAAAATCACATTCATGTACAAAATATCAATGGTAAGCATGTTAACGCTGCATTGCCTCAAATGCGCAATGCACTGCACATGCTGTGTAACAGAAAAATAAAAACCTGCAAAGGCAAACAAACAATTAAGTACAACAGAAAACAAAACAAGTCATAAAATGGTAAAATCACATACAAAATATCAATGGTAAGCATGTAAACACAAAGTTTCCTCAAATTTGCAACTTATATAAAACACACTGGGACTCCCAACTGAGATAGGGTCAATACAGAAAAATATCTCAACAAACAAAATATGACAAACAATAAACAAAAATACAAGAAACGCAAATCAATAGTGATTAAATGTATTAAAGTGGAACCAAATACAATTTACAACATAATGCATTTCTGAAATTACAATTTAAAAACCACAAAAAAAAAAAAAAATGCAAATAAACAGTGATCAAATGTTTAAAAAGTGACATCAAATAAAAACAGCATTTCTGAGATAACTTTGAGAAATTGTTTATTTAATGCACTGTATTTTTGACCGTGTGAGGCACTCTCAAAGATATTTGTATCACTTCTGTGGTTATATTCATTTATACCCAAAACAGTTATTAAAGACTGGAACACATTACCACCACAGACATCTAAACCATCACGGACAATACGACTTTTAAAGGATCCGTTATAATCCACCTCTAAAGCAAGTTAAAACTACGGCACAACCAAAGTGACAGAACGACGATTATAACTGAGCAGGACGAATCGTGTATACCCCGAAAATGATAAAAATACTATTGAGAGCACCCACCACGCAGTTAAAAATACGGTGCAACGTGGGCAGAATTTTTTTGGGGGCAAATTTTCCAAACTTAGTTGGCAAAATAAAAAAGAAAAAAAAAACAATTCTTTGGACAGATTTTGACCTCTTGCCACTTAACCAAAAAGGTCAAAGTAAAAGGCCACTTCCAATGCTAACCATACTATCTATATTTCTAGATGATAAAAAGTCTCAGGAAGTGTCCAGAGCGGACCTCGTTTGAACATTTAACAAAGTGTGTTTTTACCTTCTTGAGGTTGTTCTCATTTACAGCTAGCCCAATCTCAGTCTGGAGACAGAAAGGTGCATCCTTAAACAATCCATGCTGGTCAATACCCCTGAAATGAAATAAACGAGTCAGGATGTCAGACCTATAGCTCTCTCACAATAGAAAAATTTGCCTAAATTGTATATGAAGCAAAT
The DNA here is from genome assembly GCF_902459465.1 of Asterias rubens. Lineage (NCBI taxonomy): Eukaryota > Metazoa > Echinodermata > Asteroidea > Forcipulatida > Asteriidae > Asterias > Asterias rubens. The sequence continues at coordinate 254,666 of NW_022985696.1, forward strand.
AATTTCATTCGAAAGATGGACGATGTTCAATTCTACTTGTGGAAATATTCTCACCATTGCACCCATAAATAACAGTTTTAGTCTACTACGTTTTTAACTTACTTGTTTCGCATCCACAAATAGTCGAAGTAAGCAACTACGCGATTCCTCAGCTTCCCGTTCAGCTTCATGTCTTTCATTTGAACCTGGCGATTAGGGGAAAAAAATTCAAATGTTTTTTTTTTTAAACGAATGGATGAATGAAGGATGAACAATTAAAAAAGCTAGCATTCTCCTTTAAAAGAACATTAATAGTTCTTCACATTAAAACATTACAGTAAAACAGTAAGTAAAAGCACGATATAAAATTTAGGTGAAATAGGTGAACTTATGGCAAAAAACACACGGTAATGAAAACACTACCAAAAGCTAATATTATCCATAAAATAAGTAACATAAATGCAAAGAAAAAACATACAAAACGACATAAAAAAGGGATTAAAAGGGGTGTAAAAAGGGGATAAATAGGATAAAAAAGAGGGGAGGGGAGAGGTTTCCAGCACTTGAACCATCAGCCAGATCATCAGCATCTGACCTTGTAAAATTTACATACATGTAGGGTGGTTCAATCAGCTTCCCTGGGTTGACCCCGCGGTCGACAAGAGCTAATCGCACTATCACTCACCCTTTCGTGGTGACGTCATGAACCTTGGGCCGGCCCCACCTGACCTGTCACACAAGCAGGGCACTTGCGGCTGACACTGGTGAGCCCCTGGAATGATGTCGAACATACCGGGGGCAGATTGGGGTCGACCCAGGGAAGCTAATCGAACACACCCATACATTTATAAGCAAGCGGATTCGTCAATTCGAAACAAACAAATGTGTGTTTAGTAATGACTGAAAACCCATGTTCATGTAGCGCACCCGGCTTGATTCGAACCCAAGTCCTTATGAAGTAATAGTTACGCACTCATTTACATTTCTAATAACAAAAATACAAGGACTATTTCGATCAAGTTGATTTTTTTAAAAGCACTGTATAATCCAGACGGTGCGTACCTTAACAGCAGACAGTCTCTGCTCGAAGGTGACTCTTCCGGATTCTTCGTTGGCCAGCGTGGAGGCGATGTTACCCAAAATAGAACCAAAGAGTAACTGTCCAATCACCATGACAAGACTTGCAGCGACTAAAACAAAGTCATAATCATTATAAGAATGATGCACTAGTCACAACTCAAAGTAATACGCAGTGCGCCTGTGGGTTGTATGCGTGCGCTTAAAAAAAAGGTTTTTAACCCTGCCGTCGATTTCACAAAGAGTTAGGACTCGTCTTATCTCGAGTTAGGACGAGTAACTCTTCCTAACTTAGGATTAATCTTAAGGTATGCATGCTACAGTGCAGGGTTGGGACTCGTCCTAAGTCCTAAGATTAGTCTTAAGTTAGGAAGAGTTTTGTGAAATCGACGGTTGTTCTCTTTGTTTCAGTCACTCATATCACTTGGTGTTTCTCCTTTCAAAAATTTTGAACAAAAGGTTGTATAGACGATGTGACCTATGTTTACATTCAGACCTCCCTCTGTCGACAAAACACTGTACACGTCTCGTTTCGCCGGGCAAAAAGACGCGTAGTCATGGTAAGGTTTTGCCCGGCGGTATGCGCACGAATCATATTATGGTTTTCGAGTGACGTCAGAGGTCACATCGTCTATAAAAATGGGGTTTTCAAAGTAGCAAAACACAGCTTTTGCTTTTTGCAGATGTATAAGTTAAAAATGACAAGGGTCGACAAACAAGTCATTTCGTTTGATCGCATCACATATCATCAAATTGTTACAATAAACTACAAATTATTTGACAAGAGAAACTGATTGTTATACTCACTCATTTCAACGAGGCTGTGAGCGTGGAAGTCTCCGTAGCCAGTTGACGTCAACGTAGCGACGCACCAATAGAAACTGTCGCCATATCGGAGTGCCCAATCAGAGCGGTCCTCAGAATAAGCTGTAAATATCATCAACCAATTATCAACTCGCACATCTCAAGACAATGTAAACATTGATGGTTTATTAAAAAATAAAAATAAAACAGTTAAGCCTTCTTGTATACATCTACATCTACATCTATGATAATACTTGTCAGAGCCTTTTCAGCATCCAGACAAGGTGAGAAGACAAGGAAGAAATTTCAGTTTTAGAAGTGGGAGGAAAACCCCAGAGAATCGTCTCTGGGAAAACCCACAAAGTCACTCTAACCCGTCCTAAATTAGGACGGGTTCAACGCATCCCAACGTATTCGGATACGGAACTGAACTCGTCCTAAGTCGGGAAGAGTTCGGTGACATCGCCGGCAGTGCCTTTAAAGAGAAAAAGTTCAAACAACAGTTTCAAAAACTTACTCTCTGCATCGGTCCAAGCATTGGGCAAACATTTACCAAACGGGCAGGCGATGAAGTACCAGACGCAAGCGAAAAAGTGGATGACAATCAGGAGTTGCCCGAAGAATTTCGTCAGACGAACATAGAGTACACTGTTAGAGAAAAGAAACACAAATCAAGAAAAGGTGAAATTTCTCTTGCTGCCACTGTTCTTAAGAAAGAATTCATTCCTGTCTGGATTATTTTTTTTAAAATAAACCACAAGTGAAAGTGAATGCATTCAAGGCTGTTCATAGGTCCATGACTAGGGTGCAGTATGGGGCGACTTCCTTTTCCTAACGATAAGTGCACTGGGTTCTTTTACGTTTACTACCCAACACATGGGACCAACAGCTTTAGGTCCAATCCGAAGGACACAAATGTAAAAACATAATTGTAAACTGATCAAAACATTATACTCAATAATGTTGCACACACTAAAAGATATGCTTTTACATTTCGCAAAATAGTTAGAAAATGTGACCAAACGTCGTTTGACAAAGGACAAAGTTTTGGGGAAGTAATTCAAGTCAGAGAATAGACTTCTCCTTGATGTAACTACGATTGCTTCTCTCCACACAGGGGTAAATGGGTACCTGTGAGGGCAGAGATGGTTCTTGTGATTGGTTTAGCCGAGTAGCGCATATTCTTTGCACAAGGCTGTATACTCCCCAAGGAGTTGAGAAAATTTAAGGAATGATTGAAGGCCCAGTGACCAGGGGTAATATCTTGAAGCGCTTGAGACACCCTCAGGTGTGAAAAAGCGCTACATTTTTAAACTCAATATTATTATTATTATTATGAATCCTCTGAGAAGGCTCTCAGTACTCACTTAATGTTCAGCTCTTTCTCCCACGAGTCAAAGAACTGCGACACGCGCATAAGTCGCAGCAGATGGATCAGCCGCAGGAACGTGAGTGCCGTGAAGCGTCTCGTCAAGTTCTCAGAGTCGTTGGTGAAGCACAGGGCAAAGATGTCCAGGGGTAACGCCGCTACGAGGTCCATGAAGAAGCCGCTCACCTTCTTGAGGTAGAACGTGTAAACTTTGTTGAAGTCCGTCTCCAGTTCACCGTACTCATCGGCGCAGCTCACATGAAACTTAATGTAGATCTAAGAAAAGGTCAAACAGTATTATGAATTCAAACTCAATTCAACTCAACTTAAACTCCAGTTTTGCCCATACTTCATGAAAGATCTAAAAAAAGGACATAGCCAAGACATTTTTCAAAGGCAAAGTATACTTTTTGTTTCTTGATTATTTTTATTCTATTTAAAGGGTTTGTGTACTTTTTTCTAACAAAAAACACAATGTCCACAGATTTACATTGAACTTACAGTTTGAAGATTATGATAGTAGAAAGCTTCCCTTGAAATTTTACTTACTGAGGTGCTGTAGTTTTTGAGAAATGAGTAAAAGTAATAATTTTCGTCTCAGTTTTAGCATTTAAAAACGTATTAACCAGTTATGCTATGGTTTTGGTATAATATCATAACTGGTTAATGGGATTTTACATGCTAAAATAATTTTGGTCTCATGGGACGAAAATTGTTTTGCGACTTGTTTTACTCATTTCTCAAAAACTACAGGGTTAAGCTCGCTTCATACATGCATTTCCTGCGAATGCGAAATGAATGTTGAAGCCACAAATTCGCAACGAATAACTCACAGCAGTCGTGCACAACTCAATTCTGGTAAATATAATGCAGGGAAAACAGAGTTGTGATGTCAAATTCAGGTCAAATTCGCTTCGCAGTTGCTTTCACATGAAGTATGAACAGAGGTCAATTTCACAAAGAGTTAGGACTCGTCTTATCTCGAGTTAGGACGAGTAACTCGTCTTAACTTAGGATTAATCTTAAGGTCTGCATGCTACAGTGCAGGGTTGGGACTCGTCCTAAGTCCTATGATTAGTCTTAAGTTAGGAAGAGTTTTGTGAAATCGACGGCTGGGGTTATCCACCTCACTGACCATAAGGATGTAGGCATGATCATCCACTAGGAGGCTGGCTGGCAGAGTAGAATGCACGATAACTTCCAAACTTTTTACAAAGAAATTATGTGTAAGTGCCTTATTCAAGGGCACAAGTGTCATGACCGGGAACCGAACCCACACTCTGCTGCTGAGAACACCATGGCCCAACTTCATAGAGCTGCTTAATGGCAGATTTTGTGCTTACTGTGCGTTTTCCATTTCATAGTATTGCTAGCCGAAGAACACGAAAAGGCATGCTAACCTTACTGCACGAAAATGATTGAAGTAACAATTCAAATCCACGGTGAACCCGCAAAAGGACCAGAGAGTGGGTCCGCTGAATTAGACCGATCAGCCCCAACACGCAATGAAGCCTCACGCCTACCAAACTCGACTTGACCTACCAAATTAGTCTTGAGATGGGCAGGGAATTGGGGTGGGGAATGGATGGACAATGAGGGCGCTCTTACCTCAAAGATGAAGATGGCCTCGCAGACGTAACTGAAGGTCAGAACATACCAACTCTGCACTTGAAATGCAGCCTGAAAATTAAGACAGCACAACAAAATAAAATAATTAGTATTATTTTGTGAATCACCCATTTAAAGGGTATATTTTCCTTAAAAAAACACAACGTCCACAGATTTTCATTAAACTCACACAGTTTGAAGATAATGATAGTAGAAAGCTTCCCTTGAAATTTTACTTACTGAGGTGCTGTAGTTTTTGAGAAATGAGCAAAAGTAATAAATTTTGTCTCAGTTTTAGCATGTAAAAACGCATTAACCAGTTATGCTATGGTTTTGGTATAATATCATAACTGGTTAAGGGGATTTTACATGCTAAAATAATTTTGGTCTCATGAGACCAAAATTATTTTGTGACTTGTTTTACTTATTTCTCAAAAACTACAAAACCTTAGTTAGTAACATTTAAAGGGAAGCTTTGCACTGTCACTGTCTTCAAACCCTGTACGTTTAATGTAAATCTGTGGACATTTTGAAAAAGTACCTGAATCCTTTAAGGCACTGGGGTCACAAAGAGGTAGAATATATTAAAAACGTATGGCTGGTCCTAAGTTAGGACGAGTATTCTCATTTGGTGTGTTTTTTATGTATGAATAACAACTCAATTGATCATCAAAGTTGCAAGAGAATATTGAAGAGAGAAAAAATACACTTGTTCCACAAATTTGTGTGCTTTCAGATGCCAAAGAAAAGGCTTCAGCTGAAGTCTGAGTGACAAATTACCTCTTTCTAAAAATTATGTTTCTCCAGAGGGAGCCGTATCTCACAATGTTTTTATACTATCAACAGCTCTCCAACTTGTTACCAAGTAAGTTTTATTTAGAGTAATTAGCAAGTGTCCATCAGTGCCTTTAAAAGCAGACCAGTTTTCCTTTGAAAAACTCAGAGTGGTACTCAAGGGTTGGAACTCCTTGCCTGGTGCAGGTTTCCCTCCATCCTAGAATCTAGACTGTTTTAAGAGGAATATCAATTCCTATCTTCAGTTCCCCTGATTTATTTTTCACATTTAATAAAAAATCTTTTTTTTAACATAAGGGGGCAAGAACACAAAAAATGTGAAAGAGAAAAAGTGAAGGGAAAAATTTTTTTGAAAAAAACAATAAAAATTCACAGGCCTGATAAACAAAAACCCAATAAAAATTAGCTACAATCCCATCTCATTGGGCCCCCCTGACCCCTTTCAATGTTGGTTCTCATTGTTGCACGGTCTTCTACTGAGTTCCAGTAAACATTGCAGGGGGACGGGGGAGAGAAAGTTTATTTCCAGCATTTTGGCCGGGATTGTAGTTCACCCTCGATAGTTTTCTTACCTGAAATGTGATCGTGAAGCTGGTAAGAAACGCCAGAACGCACGCCAGGCCGTTGAGCCAGCGCACCGTCTTGCTGTCCGGGCTCAGCACAAAGCGGTTCGCCTTTAGCAGAGCCTCTAGGTAGTTCTTGTTGTGCGTGCAGCAGGGTGGCTGGCGAGTCTGCACCTCGCTGGAGTCGCTGCCGAGCTCTAGACGGGAGGCGTCCTCAGGTTCAGATGATGAGGCTGAAAAAAGAAACAAAGCAGACAAAGATATTTCAGGTGTAAGTCTACGCTGACAAAAAAAAATCTGATCTTGGGAGGTATGTTAAAATGATGAACAATTTCCACCTTTTGATCACCTTTAGAGTAAAAGATTCAAAGGAACCTTTGGGAACTGTGTCCATAGTGCTTGAGAAGTAGATCAAACAAATTTTGAGTTTGTTTTATTTTTTAGTATTGTGGTTTATTAAAAACATTTCAAAAGTCAAAGTCAAAAAGCCGAATTGTATTTGAAATTACAAAATGTTAAAAATAAACTTGACTTATTTTAGTCGGTGAAAAATACAACAACTTTATTGAAATTTGTAATTTTTTTTATGAGAAATTTCCTCACATCACAATGCCGAAAAGTAACTTCATGGTGAGCACTATCAACCCAAATCAACTGTCACCAGAGACACGATGCTACCTATTCTTGGGGCTTAAACAGGGTTACCTCCTTCACAGTCTTTAATGATATAGGCATGGGTATCATCCACTAGTAGCCTGGCTAATAGAGCAGACTGCACCACCTTCCCAACAGTTTCTGAAGAAATTATGGTTAAGTGCATTGCTCAAGGGCACAAAAGTAATGGGATTTCGAACCTATGTACACTCTGCTGCTGACAACACCTGGGGTGGAATCCACAAATAGTTGCGACTCGTCGTATCTTGAGTAAGGATGAGTTGTCATCCTAACTTTAGGACCAGCCTTTAGTTTTAATAACTCCTTAAAGAATCTTAGGACTAGTGCTAAGTTAGGACTCTCTTTGTGAAATCCACCCCAGTGTTAAGGTCCAGTGAAAGAGACCACTCGGTCCCGCTACGCCACAAGTTCATAATTCCATGTACAGCCACAGTCCAGCTAGCCACCCCTTTCAAACAGACATAAATTGTTTAATGACAAACCTGCGCCAGGTGCCCTGCCGTTCTGTGACTTCTTCTACTTCTCCTTGTCATTGCCAGTGGCCGTGACCGTGTTCAATTAGTCGGGGACAACTGTCACTGTCGTGACTTGTTGGAGAATCTTATGACTAAGTCCAGGTACTCTCTTTGTAAAATCTACCCCAGTGTTAAGGTCCAGTGAAATAGACCACTCGGCCCCGCTACGCCACAAAGTAATAACTCCATGAACAGCCATAGGCCCGCTATTAAATATAATTGATTTGATGACAAACCTGCGCCAGGTGCCCTGCCGTTCTGTGACTTCTTCTTCTTCTCCTTGTCATTGCCAGTGGCCGTGGCCGTCTTCTTGTCATTATCCTTGTCATTGTTCTGGTTCTCGTTCTTGGCCTCGCTCTGGTCGGCTGCCGGGGTGCTCTTGGCGGCGTTCTTGGCGGTGTTCTCGGCGGTGGTGGCGTCATTGTTGGTATCGCTGTTCATCTCGTTATTATTGCTAGAAGTACTGGTCGTCTCGTTGGGATTATTGCTTGGGTTGTTATTGTTATTACTGGATTTGTTGCCGCCCTGTTAGTAACAAAAAGCAAAGGATATAACATAATAAACCACAAGGGAAACTGACTGGGTAAAAATAGAGAGACCGCCAACGTAGGGCTAGATAGCTCAGTTGGTAGAGCGCCTACATGTTTCAGGAGGTTGTTGGTTCAATTCCCACCCAGTAAATTTTTCTTTGTTCAACCCCCCTATAGTTTTTATATTTGATCCACACCATGCAAAGCTTAGAAACACCCCAAAGTAAACTTGGTCCTGAAGCTTTCCCTAGGTTGGGTACTCACCACTCCCACTTTGGCGTTGCTGCGTTTGCGTACCGCATTGATGCGCTCTTCAGCGACCCTGTTTATCTGTTCCTTAATGGAAGGATAGTGGGTCAGTACCTCGTCCAGATTCTCCTTGGCTAGTATGAACATGTCGCAGTTAGTCTGCGCCCTGCAAAAGATCAAGCGAGAGTAATGTGATTAGATTCTGGTGAAGAAACCAGTGACACCCAATGAACAAGCTATGTATTACTCCAATAACCAATTCTGGGGGAACGAAAAAGTTGCCTGTGGAGTAGAGGGCCTCAGTTTAGACTGTAGGGGATTGTGTTCACTGAAAAGAAACATATCACACCTTATGCAAGTAGGTAACAATCATAGAGTTATATATACATGTAAGAACTAGAGGGCGCACTGGTGATGCTTCTTGCACAAACAAAACAGGACTCGCAAGGAGACACGCGCGCGCCCTTCTGTACACGCAATGAATATGAAACATACGTTGGAGTTGGTGTTTATTGAATGCTACACGCGATGCTGTTTTTCCAACTTACAAAATGGCCGCACAAACATACGCTAAGCAATGCTTTTTTTGTCAACTTAGAAAATGGCCGCCTGCGCGCATGCTGGGTCGCGTATATAGGCCAGTGCGCCCTCTAGTTCTTATACATAACTGTATGGTAACAATGGATGAAAATTCTCATACTGAACTGCAAGGTTTGAAGTCTAGTATCTGATACGCTGTGAGCAGGCCTTTAATTTCATCTTTGAGAGGGCAAGGCAGTTTTCATTTTGCAAAGTGCAGTTCCAATAGAAAATCTTTAAGTTTATTGGAAACTGTTGAAGGGGCACCAAGGCGATGGGGCAACAGAGGTCTCCATGGACTCCGTGTAATTCCTGGCTTGTTTGAGATCATACCTGATAGAAGCCGTCCTGGAGCAACTGAAGACCAGACTGATCTCCCCAAAGAACCTTCCGCCGTTCATGGTATCAAAGACTGTATTACCGTCCTCAGATACAACATCTACAGTACCCCGGTGAATGAAGAACATCTGAAAGCAAGAATTGAACGCAATTAATATTAAATTCTCCAAGGAACGTCTGAAAAAGAAGCATCATAATAACAATATTAATATCGAAGTCTTATATAGCGCACGTATCTACCAAACAAGGTACTCAAGGCGCTGAGTATCTACAAACTTTCAGAAAGATGGGTTATTGCTGTGATTAATTCTGAGACCCAACTAGTTAGCACCTAATAAGGGTTTACAAGGTGCTACGGCGCATACAGCAGCCACAGCCAGGAACACCGGGGCAAACCCCTTCTATTTTTGATAAGTGCACTGGGTTCTTTTACATGCGTTACACAATACATGAGACCAACAGCTTTACGTCCCATTCAAAGGACGAAGCAATGGTAAAGTGTCTTGCTTAAGGACACAAGTGTCACGGCTGGGGATTCGAACCCACACTCTGCTGATCAGAAACACCAGAGTTTGAATTTGACACTTCCACATCATGAACAGAAGAAACCATGACTGATACTTCAGGGAGGCATTGAAGGCAATTGTCTCCCCTTCATGCCCTTGGTCATTGCCTGGGTGCCCTTGAAATGCTCCAGTAGAAAGTAGAAATTTCAAATTTCATCATAGGGTGCCCTTTACCAAAAGAGAAGCTGCCTTGGTGCCCTAAATCTTGACGTGCGATCCTAAAAAACACAGTTTATACACAGTTTATACAGTTAACTTAATGATGAAAAAAAAGCTTACTTGGTAAGATCACTGCAGCTATTGATAATGTATAACATTTAAAAAAGAACGATTCCCTTCAAAGGTTTTAGAGAGAGGCATTCAAAAACAACTCAATTTGAAAAACTTTTTTTTCTCAAGTCTTGGTAAAAAAATGCACAGACCCATTTATCTTAGATTGCTGTTAGCTTGCTGTTAGCTTGTTTTAGCGCTTACTTCTTTTCCGAAGTCAAACTTCCTGACGATGTACTCTTTACTGAGGTAGTAGACTGGCGTCATACACATGGCTAGCATCTTCTGAAAGCCCACCTCTGTGTTCTGGAACAACGGTACCTGCAGAAAACACATATTAAGTGAAATGTATCATTCAATGTTGTCTAGATTCAAAGGCCTTTGCACCGACGTCACAGCCTGCTTTTCAAAAACATTTTGAATGAGATATGAGATATTTGGGTGGCACGGTTGGCTTGTGCGTAAAGCGCTCGCCTCTCACCAAGGTGACCCCGGTTCGATTCCCGGTCGGGGCCACATGTGAGTTGAGTGTGCGTTGGTTCTCTGCTGTGCCACGAGGGTTTTCCAGACTATCCGGTTTTCCTCCCTCAGGAAAAAATCAAACACTTTCGATATTGGCTGCTTATTGAACACGTTGTAGCCGCAATTCAGCTCTAGCTCTTATTATTATATAGCCTAACAACACCATGTGTAATGTACTTTATGCTTTGCTGTGTAGGCGCATACTTGAGAACTTGTTTCGCTTTTTATTCTACTCCTGTGGAATTGATTTCGGAATTCAAGAGAAAAGAACCGTCCTGCTTATGAACTATTACCTGGGCCTTATTTCTTAGAGCTGCCTAAGCACAAAAAGTAGCTAAGCGCAACAAAATTATGCTACAGTTACCAGCCAAAGTATCATGTCACATGAAAAATTTACGACTGGCATCCTGCTCATTTTCGCTTAATTTTTAAGCAACATTTTCTGCTTAAGCAGCTAGACCAAATTTTGCACTGTGCGGAAGGTAGGAAATCAACTAGGACTACTACTTTCGCTTAGTGGATAAAAGGGACTTCTCGTTTGTTTTAAAAACTTTGCTGCAGAGCGAGTTCATAATTGGCGGACTAGCTTGCTCCAGTCATCGATCGCCAGGAGACTGTTCTCTTTTCAGGGATAGGCCTTTATTACGCTGTCACCATCTTGGTCATGTTCCCTGTTTCCAATATTAGTAATGAATGCTAACATTAATTGCGCATGGCACCAGACTATTATTTCTCCCAGCCTCAGTTCGGTAACAATGAGTTGGAAAGGAGTAAAATCAAGATGACCACACTGTGATGAAGGTCTATTGAGAGGTTTAAGTGTAGAGTCGGCACTGTTCTAAGTGGTTCCTCTCAAAAGAGAACTCTGGTAAAACTGAAGGCCATTTTTTGTTCATAGGTTTGTAAATAAATTGGATTGACCCAGAGAAAAGTTTGAACCAACAGGATTTGAACCACTGACCTCCGGATTAACGTGCCAGCGCTCTACCAACTGAGCTATCCAGCCCAAAGTTGGTAGTTTTCTTATTTTGTAAATATCTTTGGTCAGTGGTTTGTGAATTATTTGAATCTCTTGAAATTCTTCTGTACCTTCTCCTGAAGACAAGTAGAGTATACTATTCAAAACGTCAATAGCACACCGACTCTTTTCTGAGAAAACACTCACACAAAAGAAATTTACACACGGTTGTAGCTGCAAGTTTACTATTTAGTAATAATAGTAATAATATCAAAGTCTTATATAACGCACGTATCTACCAAACAAGGTACTCGAGGCGCTGAGTATGTACAACCTTCAGAAAGATAGGTAATTGCAGTGATGAATTTTGAGACCCAATTATTTAGCACCTTAAGGGTTTACAAGATGCTACGGTGCATGGCAGCCACAGCAAGGAACACTGGGGCGAACCCCTTCTCTTTTCGATAAGTGCACTTGGGTAGATTTCACAAAGAGTTTAGGACTAGTCTTATCTCGAGTTAGGACCAGTTACTCGTCCTAACTTAGGACTATCCATGCAATTTGTATATCTCCTAGGACTGGTCCTAAGTTAGGACTAGTCCTAACACTTTGTGAAATCGACCCCTGGGTTCTTTTACATGTGTTACACATCACATGGGACCAATGGCTTTGCGTCCAATCCGACAGACAAAGGATTTAGTATTTCTAGTTTTATACTTCTTCTTCTTTACCTTGTTGATCATATCAGCGTATATATCCAAAGCCACTTCAGCTTTCATGGATAGTGGTAGACCATCGAAGAGAGAGTTTGGGTCCACACCCTTGGTCCTCAGCCACATGTAGTTGTAGTAGGTAACGACCCTCTGCTCCAAAGCACGGTTTATCTGCTGGTCCTGGTGACAAAAATGACAAAAGAGAATTAACTTGTGTTCCTGAGAAAAATGTTTGAGATCTAAGGCTACGAACGTAGCCTGTCTCAAGGAGGTACAAGCGCAGAGGAAAATGCTATCTTTCTTTTGCATGCTGTTATAAGACGAAATAATGGATTCTGCTATAGCGCGTTATAACAATCCTAGGGGCGTATCAAAGCACTCAACATTTTTCCCTGCAAGGTACATGTATGTGGAGCAACGTTTTGAAATCTGAGACCTATTCCTTTAAAGCACCGGGTAATGGTTTACAGAATGCTGTGGCGCAATATGCTGCCAATCAAACCAGGAACATCAAGGTGAACCCCTTGTCTTTACAATGAGTGCACTGGGTTCTGTTACGTGCATTGCACAACACAATGACTCAGATATAATGGTCATTTGTCTTACTTAATAAGGACACAGAATTCACGACCGGGACTCGAACCCACACTCTGCTGATCAGAAACACCAGAGCTTGAGTCCGGTGTTCTTGACATGTCGGCCACGATACGCCGTAGCCAGGCTCATACTTCCAGCAGAATGCGATGCGAATTCTTAAGTCATAAATTGAAGAATTTGGAATAGTTGAGCTGCAACTCTTGCGAAACATTCACAGCGCAATCAAAGCTTTGACGTCAAATTTGTTTTGTAAGAAAGTAAGTATGATCCAGGCTTAACCTCGGACACCATAGGACGCGATAACGTTATTACCTTGAGATAGTCCTGTATGGCAGTCAGCTTCTCCTGGTACCTTGCTCTCTGGGAATCAGCGTTGGCCAAGCTAGCAGCCACGCTAGCAATGACGTAACCGAAAAACACAATGCCAAAGATCATGGACAGGAGCGCTAGTACCATCTGCAAAAACCAATAAACAAGTTTTCATAATTTTTTTTATGTGAGATTGCCTTACATCATAAGGTGCAAAAAGTGTTAAATTTTTCTGTGCACCAAAGAGTGGGTGCCTTTCTCAAGGGCACAAGTGTCACGACTAGGTATCAAACCCACACACTCTGCTGCTGACAACACCATGAGCTTGGGTCTGATGAACCAAGATCGCTCGACCATGGAACATCGAAAATAATTCCCCCTCCCCCTCCCCCCCATAAAAAACCAAAAACATTCCAAGGACATGAGCTTTTGTCCCCTCTGCTTCTAAGCAGATGAATGTAGTTGAGACCCAGGGGAAGAGCTTACCTCTGGTACGTTCTTAGCGTGAATGTCACCGTAGCCGACTGATGCACCGGTTGCCGAGGCCCAGTACAAGCTGACGATGTACTGGGACGCTAACGGCCGCTCATCTACAAGAAAAGGTGAGCCATTGAGTTACCATCCTTTTTTTTTAAGTAGTAAGTTAATAGTGGGTCAAAAGAAATAACAGAAAATCGAAATGTGTATATATACTACTTTGCTGTAGATTTGTTCTTTGAGCACACGTCCAGCAAAGTCGATTTTGGAGTTCGGGAGACTACTTAGCACTGAAAAGAACTGTCCAGTTTATTATAATGTTAGTTCTAAACGGGAAGTAGGAAATCAGTCGGTACTACTTTTGTTTGTGGATCAAGGGAACTTCTCATTATTTACTCCACTTCCACGGAGTGAGTTCTACAATGTTTCGACCATTCTGCTCTAGTCATCGTAAGGAAGAGTGTTTGAGGTGCTGGTTTCTTTATAGGGATTCAGAGATTTCAGTGTAGATTCTTCACTGTCCTCGGCCCAATTTCATGGCTCTGCTTCCTGTCAGTAAGCAAAAAGTCAACACAACAGAAGCAGGGACTTTGCGCTTACGTCAAGTGTATTTCACGGGTTAGCAGGCATTCTTTGCTTACACAGCTAGTGCAGAAACGTGGCATTTGCCATGTAAGCAAAGAATAGTGATCGTAAGTGCATAAATCAGCGGTAAGCAGAGCCATTAAATTGAGCTCCGATTGGTTCTGAGAGGAGAACTGTGATTGGTGGGCTTGTGTGAGGCACTTTCTCTCAGCCCCGCAGCCCATTTTAACACTAGGATTTATCCTAAATGTGTCTCTAGTGATGCCAAGTAACCCAGTAATGAGTAATAGACCGCTCCAGTAGGCTCCGCCCATGACGCAAGTGTGAGCAAGAACACGTGGGGCTCTCCAATGCCTTTCTGCGCAACTCTGCCGCGCGCGCCAAGATACGCGCACGCATGTCTGGCCCTAGTGTCGGAACTTCGTTGCATTGTGAATGGTCAATACGCAATGGGGCGGAGCTTCATGGATCGATCTATTTAGGACGTGTTCAATTCGTCCCAACGTCTATAGATACAAAACTGAACTCGTCCTAAGTCCTAGGATTATTCCTAAGCTAGGAAGAGTTTGGTGTAAACGACGGCAGGTGTATACTTACAGAACTGTAAATCTCCAACACTAGTCCAGGAATTATTCTTGCAGTAGTGGTAATTGGTCTCCTTTAGACCGGTAGGGTCGGTGTTGAAGAGCGGTGGACAGGCGTTCATGTACCACAGGCAGGCCATACTATGGAAGAACAGCCCTAGGTAGAAGAAGAACTTCAGCATCCTGGAGGTCAAAATAATTTTGTTTTCAAAGATAATATTATTTGTGGCGAAATGTTTCAGTGCACTGGAGTCAGTTTTAATCAAAGGTATAGATAGATTGCATCATCATCATCATCATTCTGAAAAGACTTGTGCTTTCCCGGAGTCGCCGCCATCACCGGGCCAAATTTCATAAAATAAAGTCATTAAAGACACTGGACACTATTAGTAATTGTCAAAGGCCAGTCTTCTCACTTGGTGTATCTCAGCATATGCATATTAAAATAACAAGCCTGTGAAAATTTGAACTCAATTGGTCGTTGAAGTTGTGAGAGAATAATGGAAGAAAAACACCTTTGTGGCACAAGTTGTGTGCTTTCAGATGCTTGATTTCAATACCGACTTTTTTTTCTAAAAAACTACGTTACTTCAGAGGGAGCCGTTTCTCACAATGTTTTATACTATCAACAGCTATCCATTGCTTGTTACCAAGTAAGTTTTTATGCTTACATTTATTTGGGGTAATTACCAATAGTGTCCAGTGCCTTTAAAAGTATTGAAGTATGAGACCCACTCCTTTTTAGCACCATGTTATGGTTTACAAGGTGCTGTGGCGCAATTTTCTGCCAATCAAATCAGCAACACCGGGGCGATCCCCTTTTCTTTACGATAAGTGCACTGGGTTCTTTTACCTGCATTACACAACACACGGGTCCAACAGCTTTACGTCCCATCCAAAGGATGCAGCAATAATTGGGAAGTGTCTTGCATAAGACCACAGGTGCCACAACTGGGATTCGAACCCACACTCTGCTGATCAGGAACACCAGACCTTGAGTCTAGTGCTCTTAGTCCTCTCAGCCACGATAAGAAGAGGTTAGCCCCGGTGTTCCTGGCTGTGGCTGCTGTATGCGCCATAGCACCTTGTAAACCCTTATAAGGTGCTAAATAATTAGGTCTCAGAATTCATCACAGCAATAACCCATCTTCTCTGAAAGTTTGTACATACTCAGTGCCATGAGTACCTTGTTTTGTAGATACGTGCGCTATATAAGACTTCGATATTATTATTACTTTTATTTCAAACCCCAACTTATTTATAATATTACCTGATATTTCCTGTCTCGTTCTCCACACTGGACTCCAGATAGTTGAACGCAAGTGGCTAAAAAAAGAAAAAAATTTAAACAAAGAAAATTCACTCAAAACAAATATTAACTTAAAAACTGAATTCCAATACTTCCGATACCTCGGGGAGCTAATATCGACTAGTCACCCTCAAACCATGTTATATATGTATATTAATAAATAGATGCTGATAACGAAAAAAAGAAAAGAAAAGAAAAGCTTACCACTCTGTACATCTGCAGCCATCGGTTCAATCTGAGTACAGCGTAGATGTGGATGTCATTGGCTGTCAAGAAACAAAAAGAATGCAATGAAGAATGTGTCAAAACTCAGCCTCGCTAAACTAACATGGTTTTAAATTTCCACAATAATATTGTAATACAGGCAATAATAATATACATGTTACAAATATCACAGTTTAGACAGGTAGATATAAATACACTTTTTGATACTGCAGGGGGAGCTCACCAAGAAGCAAAGCTTATAAGCGTGAGTGCCAAAAAGGTACGCTCGCTGAGCCCAAACCAAACCAAACACCCATGGGCATTAATTTTGATTTTTACCCATACACCGATGTGTGTTAGCACTTTCCCCCGAATTCACAGGCATATTACTCAGGTGGGATTCAAACCAACGACCCTTACCAACTAGACCACCGAAATTGCCTGGTAGCTAGAGGTATTTTGAATCCTATGTTTTGACAGAGGGTACCGCAACGATGGACAGGGTGCCGCATCAATACCTCTCATCACTAACCCCTGGGAATGGTGTGCTGAAAAACAGCTTGGGTTCTAATGAGCAGAATGCACTAGCTTTGCAACTTCAATTGTGCTGTCGTCAGTTAACTACAATAAATGTGAAAACGTAAATTAGACTCACGTGCAAAACTCCTGAGGACAGCGTACCCGATGAGTTCAGCGGGAAAGCAGGCTAGAAGGTCAATCAAGAAATTGGTTCTTGGAAGGAAAGAAAAGAAAGAAACAAAGAGCAGTTAGAACTAAAATTTGCCCAGACTTACACAAGTGCCATTACTAGCATTCCCTTAAATAGTTCGGGTACTTTTTGTACAACACAAAACAAAAACGTCCACAGATTTAACGTCCATTAAATTTACAGAGTTTAAAGATAATGATGGTAGAAAGCTTTCCTACTTGTACAATGTAGGTGCTGTAGTTTTTGAGAAATGTTTAAACAAAAATTAACGAAAATAATTTTTGTCTCAGTGAGGCGAAAATTACTTTAGCATGTACAACAGATTTATGCGACTCTCCTGAAAACATCTTTCTGACAGATTTTCACCTTTTTTCTCAAAAACTTGACAACTGATGAAGCTAGAACTTCTACGGGTAAATTATATTAGTATTACATAACATCTTCAATTCACAGAGGATTCATGTCATGTTCAAAAACTTGATCTCCAAAAGGTATCAAAACCGACTATATGAGGGAAAACATTTGGAACTAAAATTTGAGATAGAGATGTCTTACTTGAAATAGTGTTTGGCTGTAGAGAGTGGATGGGTAACCAACACATTGTTCTCATTGTAGAATGCAGTATGGAACTTCAAGTACCTGATCAACAAAACAAAACAATCATCACTCAATCAACAGGCATGATATTGGGTTCCTGATAAAAAATAGAAACATTTCATTGAGAACAAGGCAACCTAGGCCCAACTTCATGGCTCTGCTTACCGCTGAATTCTGCGCTTACGATCAGGATTCCCCGCTTATGTGCAAGCGCCAAATTTGTGCGCTGGCCTTGTAAGCGTAGAATGCCTAGTAAACCCAGAAGCCAAAATTTGCCACTAACCTGTGAAATACGCTTGCCGTAAGCACAGAATTCTCTGCTTCTGTAAGCGCCGAGCCTGTGCTTTGACATTGGGCCCTGCTTTCTCCAGAAGACGATCAGAGCATACTGATCGAAACGTCGATTTGAAACCAACGGTTCTTTTCAGAACCACCCCACCTCATTTACATGGTGTTACCGCAGATCTTTCCATATCGTATTTCCACCATGCCAACTTACCATGCTTACAGGGCCCAATTGCTCTGCTTACCGTAAGCACAGAATCTACGCTTACGGAAGCAGAGAATTCTGTGCTTACGGCAAGCGTGTTTCACGGGCTAGCGGCGAATTTTGGCTTCTGCGCGTGCGCACTCTACTTTATTCGGCATTCTACGCTTACAAGGCTAGCGTAGAAATTTGGCGCTTGCGCGTAAGCGTAAGCAGGGAATCGTGATTGTAAGCGCAGCCATGAAATTGGGCCCAGGTCTAACCTGCTTACCATGCTTACAGGTCTAACCTACATTGTAGAAACTTTAATACAATTTTTAGGCTATTTTTTTTTAATCATAGTTTTGCTGAATTTTCAAACCAAAAATCGCAAATCAGACTGAAGTAGGAAGAACATCTAGCATGATTAAACCATTTTTTTGCTAGTGACCGGTTTCACTGTGGACATCTACATTTATATAAGTTTACAACAAACAAACGATTCCCCGAACCAAAGGTATAAACCCCTTGCAGTACGCTCAGCGTGCTCACCTGGGTGTCAAAATCATATACAAACGTGCACATAAGAGAGTTGACACCCAAGATCACGCACATTGTTCAGAGGCGCGCGCCCTCTACGTTGTGTACGAAATCAATACCTTCCCTTTGCATAATTAAAACGCTACAGGTACACCGAGGTCACACGCACATTTTTATGTACAGAGAACAGCTATTGTCCAATGATCTGCCTCCTTTTTGAGAGTGTGACGCCATAATTTTATGCAAAGGGTCTTTCATTACTTTGCCTTTAAATAAGAGGAAATATCTAAATAAACTATTTTGTCAACTCACATGTCAATATAACAGATGAGATCGAGTAAGTAATTAATGACCCATAATACAACGTCCATGTGGGAGAACGAGGCCTGCAGGGTGACTGTGAAGGCCATGATGATCGCCACGGCAACCCGGATGGCTTCCCAACGTTTGAACCACGTCCCGCTAGGCAGGAAAGCACGCCTGCAAACAAAAAAAGTAAAGACAAAATGAGCAAGGATCAACAAAATAAAAAATAGTAACCAGTATACAATAACGTATCAATGTGCTTCACCATAGACCTTATGCACATGACGTCATTTCAGTAGGGCACCCTCACCCAGAGGTCAAAATGAGGATATTCATTGACCAATCCTGTGCGCCGCCCGTTTCGTCACTGTTTTTCCTCTAAGATGGCGGCTGGATGACGTCAATGCGTAAGGTCTATATTGCCCTAGGCCTAATTTCATTAAACTGTTAGGCAGAAAATCATTCTGCTCAGCAAATTTCTTTGTAGCAAATAATTAGTGAAGCACCAGTTGCAACAGTGTAAACTTTATGGAAATTTTGGCTGGTAAACAGTTTCTGTTAAGCAAGATTTTTCTGTGCTTAGCAATTTGTTACGCTTACAGTCTTTATGAAATTGATGTGTGTGGTCATGCATTGGGCAAATACCATTCTTTTAATTTTGTTCAGATTCCTGGGGAGCATACAGCCCAAGCTGACGTGTGCTCAGCCTCAGAAGCTTTTTCAACCTCTACCCTCGCAGGTACTCATTTATACCCCTGGATGAAGAGAAGCAATTATACACGTAGTAGAGCATCTTGCTGAAGGACACAAGTGTCATGACCGTGATTCCAACCCACACTCCAAAGACTTAACCACCAGAACTTGAATTCCCTGCTCCAAAACCGCTCAGACACGACACCCTAAATTTGGAAGCTTTTGACGTTGACAAATTTTGCACCAGAAGGGTATTGAATGCACTGGAAATGTACCACATTTTAACATGAGGTTATAAGACTTGTCATGTATAACCCCACTCACATAAGGACTCAATCTATTGGAAAATTAGTTCATCACAAAATTTAATTTGACATTTTTCTTCCATTATTATCTCGTAGCTTCGACCACCAATTGAGTTCAAATCTTCACAGGTTTGTTATGTTATGCATATGTTGGGATACACCAAGTGAGTAGACTGGTCTTTGACAAGTACCATCTGTGTCCAGTGTCTTTAAGCAAAGTTGTTAAAACGAACCTCATGAGGAGCTTGGAGAAGACTTTACCGATGAAGCTCAACTCAGTAAACGGCTCTTGGTAGTCTTCAGAGTGCCTGCTCAAAAAAAGAAGCAAAAAGAAGAAGCTTTACTCACAGGGGGTAGAGCAAGATTGTTGTTTTCAAACATGTCAAAAGAGGCAAAAGGCAATTACAAACTATCTGGGTCATTACCAAAGAATGACCATACCTTTCAGGGACGGTCATTCTTTGGTAATGACAAAGAAAATCATTCAAACCATATTTCTTTGAACATGTTGAAGGGAATCCTTTCTCAAACTAGTTTACATTACCAACCTATGACTCTACCTTCAAGGTCCTTTAAATGGATTGCAATACGCGTCATCGACCGCTGTCTTTGATGTATTTAACGAGGGGAAAGTGCACGCGCAGAGCGTACGTGCGTGCACTTGTCCCTTGTTAATACATCAAAGATGGCAATCGATGACGCATATCGCAATCCATCTATATACCTTTATCATGCTGTCTCAATCTTGGTCATGTTACTTGTATCAAGTAATAATAATGGATGCTAATTATCATAATGCAAAATAGGAACCACTCTCTTTTGTTCTTCCAGCCTCGGTTTGGTTACATTATTATCAATGGGGAAAAATGCGGGGAAAAATGAAGATGGCTGCGCCTTGATAACGGTCTACAACTGAAGGAGTTATTGGTTACGAACGGAATGAGTAAACCTGTGGTCTTTCTCAAACCTCCACTTAGGCTCCAGCTCAGTGCTGATGTTCGCCCAATACGAGCTGCTCCAAGGTTAAAAGGTGCAGGCATGCAACTGCCCGTTGAAAAAAAAGAGGAACATTTTCAAAGGCACAACGCAAGTGCAGAGCGAGGCAGCCGAAACGCCACGCGACATGATACCCACAATGGTACCCTAAAAAAATGTTGAGGTTTATTATTATAATATTTTTTTACCACTTTTTTTTTTCTTTTTTTTTTTCATTTTTTTTTAACGTTTTAAAAAATACAAAAACGCGGAATTCCGCGGAAACGCAAATGAGTTGCATGCCTGAAGGTGTAAGCCTGAGCTGGAGCCCAAGCTGAGGTTTGAAACTTACCGGTCAAAGACGATGACGGAAGCGTCTGTTGGTTGGTGAGATGTTGCCTCCACTGAGTTATCAGCCTGGAGATCATCCGTGTCTGATTGAATCAAGAAACAAAAATCAATGGATCTATCAAAATAGAAATCAGACAGACTTGTAGTACATGTATGACGCGTCCATCCAACAGTTTTGTTTGGGTGTTATCCTTGGCTAACTGTTTAACAGCCTCTGACTGGCAACCCCAAACAAAAATATTGACAAGAAAGGGACACCGGCAATAGGCTAGATAGCTCAGCTGGTCAAGCAACCAGCTTGTATTGAAACTTTGATGTGACCCCTGGCTACACGGCAGCTAAAGGTTGCATGGCTTTTTAATGGCACCCTCGAAGAAAGATATTAACAAAATTGAGAGTGGCAATATACATGTAGTAGCTCAGTTGGTACAACGCTTGCACATTACGAATGTAAACCTTGATAGTGCACTGGGTTCTGTTACGGGCATTACACAACACACTAGACCAGTGTCTTCACGTCCCATCCAAAATGGATCATTGTCTTGCTTAAAGAGCTGTAGCTTTTGAGAAATGAGTAAAACAATGTCATGAAAATAATTTTTGTCTCAGTGATCATGAGACGAAAACTATTCTAGCATGTAAAATCATATTTTCATGACATTGTTTTACTCATTTCTGAAAAAGTACAGCACCTCAGCAAGTAATATTTTCAGGGAAGCTTTCTACCATCATTATCTTCAAACAGTGTAAGTTTAATGTCAATCTGTGGACATTGTGTTTTGTGTTACAAAAAGTACCCAAATCCTTTAAGGACACAAGTGTCACGACCGGGACTCAAACCCACACTTGGAAACACCAGAGCTTACCGTTCGGCAACGACACGCCATCTTACTATTCTTACCTCTGATGTCATCCAGCTGGCGCTGGCGTCTTGACGCCTTGCGCAACTCCTTCAGATGTTCCTCATCCTTAGCAGCTTCCTTGAATTGCCTACAAATACCAAAATTCAGGACAAAGCGTTAGTCGAAAAAAAAAACACTTTCCAATAGGTAAGTTCAGACTTCACATACATGCAAATCTCTTAGTCATGTTAGTAATAATCAGAGTGGGCGATTTTTGTAAGAGAAATAGCGTGGTTGATTCTAAAAAGGGAATGTATTGATTGGTAGTTGAAACCCACTGTTTGTTTGACAAAACTGTTGAAAACATCAAAAACACACAAACCCTCTGTTTTATAGTGATTTTGATGATTTCTTTACTCTTGATTTCATATTTTGGCATGTCAAAAAAAAAAAAAAAAAAAAGTACGATTTTTTAAATTTTTTTTATGTGGCCTAATGTTTCACAGATTCAATTTTCCTTTAAGTTAAAAAGTGATATTTTTCCACAACTGCAGTACTTCGAAGTAAAACATTTCTCAAAAATGCATTATACTAACTGGAGCTGCTGTTCTTCTAAACAAAGATTTTTTTTTATTGCCATTCATTTTCAGAGTCATTACCAAGCATACAGATCTTTTTACAAGATAGTCGTCGACTTTGCACTAAGTGAAGTATCAACTTGCCTTAAAGACCTCCGTCTTGATTGACAAATCCGTTCACAATGTAAGAAAAAGTCGACACCCAAAGTGTCAAATGTTTTGACGATGCCGTTTGCAATTCATCATTTTATACACTCCAAGACACTGAGAAGTCAATGTTTAGCAAACTGCAGACTAAGCAACTTTTTTTTTTAACAAATGTTACCTGTGTGTGTTGTTTAGTTAGATACAACGGATTTGTCAAACAAGATTGGCGTCATACAGCATGCAAAAAATAAAAAAAATTCACGTTTGATATAAAAGCTTGTGACACCTGATTATGATTTGAATTCCCTGACCTCCACCGAACCCCATCCACCAAGATGTGCCGAGTTTGGGGGCAATTCAAACCAAACCATGCAATTTGCCAACCAACTCAGTCGGGTTACCAGACACATGTGACCTTTGACATGCACAACCGGGCTTCTTATTTAAACAAAGAGCAAGTTCAACTGCTACGGCAAACTTGTTTAAAAGGAGGTTTGGGTTTGAACAAAGAAATGTTGACTAGAGTGGGACTTGAACCAACGACCCAATCGGTGCTCCACAAATGAGCTGTTCAGTCTTACGTTGGCAGTCTCCTTAATTAGTCAGTATCTTTGTTTGTGGGTGCCAAAAAGAAGGCACATTATTTGACCATCTGTCTAAGCCAAAACTTAGCCCAGTTTACCAATGACTTTCTTTATAGTCGCCATTTTTGAATTCAAACCCTTTCTCGAGTCTTCACTGCTCTGTCAGAGTGCAGTACGTTAAAATCACGACAAGATTCACTCTGACAAAGCAAGTCATGACTAGAGCGGTTCTTGCTTTTAGATTGTGACCTCCTACTAGTTTACCATTAATTTCATAGCAGTTGAAACTTGTTCCCAGTTATAATCGAACACTTTCCTGCGGGTGGTTGATTCAAAATATACATCACAGCAGAGGGTTGTTACAAATGCTTTCCACTGATGAATCATATCAAAGCATTTACAAAACTAAAAATACATTTGGGTCGCACTTTGTGGTGGGTTGGTCTGAAGAGGGAAAGGGGGTGGGGGACATTGGACTACCATAGGTCGGGCACATTCCAGCCGGGTTAACTTGGGTACGCCATAGGGATTAGCCATGAGTGAGCTGGGTTCTGTTGGGTGCTTGTGAAATGGTGAACATATATATACTGTGTGTTTACTCAAACTCAAAATTTGTTTACCACGCCATGATGTACTCAGCAATAAACACTCACAATTTAAACATAACGATGATAATGATATACACATGAACCATGAACGCCTTCAAGGTGAAGAAAAACTCTCCATAACTTAAGCCCAGTTCATACTTCCTGCGAATGTACGTGCGAAGTTGAATTCATTGCGTCACAAAAGGAAGTTGAGGGCATACCGATTGTTGCGTCAACAAAATTCGCTTCACATTTGCATTCCCAGGAAGTATGAACCAGGCTTTAGGAATGCACCTCTGTTTTCACAAAAACAGAGTAAAGAACGGACATTGCCTTTGACGCAAAGCTTTGTACAAAACTTTTTTGGCTTGCTGTGGCCTAAGGATATGATCCAGGATTTGTAGAGCTGACAAACTAATCGCAGGCAGTGTTCACTTTTTGTGTGATCAACCTTATGAAATATGGTGTGAACAATTTTGGTTTTATCCGTAAAGCAAATCCGATAAAAAATATATAGTGACAAACCATGCACAATTTTCGGCATGTAAACAAATATTGTTCTTATTTTGGTTGTAATAACCGAAATCAGCTTTTTGCATTCTTAAGGCCGGTTTACAGTCAGTCGCCTGATGGTCAGGCGATGGAACTATTGACGCGCGACACAGTTTGTAGTCATCGCTGAGGCCTAGACACTGTGTCTTTTTTTGATTGCGTGTCAAGATTTCCATTGCCCGACCATCGCGCGACCGACTACATGTATAACTCGGCCTTTAGGTTTTTAGAAACAGTTTTCTTAAATATGACTTAATTTCAGAGTGAAATGTTTTACAGAAAAATTTGTTCTTGTATGAACTTTATAATCAATAACCGATTTTTAGACAATTTTAAATCAAACTTTTAGAGAGCTTCACCAGGGACTCTTTGACTATCATTCATAATAGCATGACAAAACAGAGAATGTCCATAAACATACAGAACCAAAATTCAAACGCAAGACACAAACATGTTGACACAGGCAAGATGATAACTTTGGGCTGCTGTTTGTGAAAAAAACTAACTATGTTTCGCATTTGCACCATACATGTAGGTCCTTTTGGTTGGTGAAAGCTGTTTGCAACAGCTAATTCTATGTGCTTAAAAGTTTGTTTTGGTAAGTTCTGTTTTGCAGCAGTTACTTTTTAGCCTTTGAGGAAGACTCTGCTAGGGTCAAAACATAATGCCATCGACTATATTTTGCATTTGTACCCTAGGCCGTTTTGGTCGGTAAGAAGTTGGCAACAACTAATTTTATTTTCTTATTTACAATTCAATGGCAAAAAAAGAAGTCGAGTCTCCATGCTTCCTATCTGCATTCAGAGTATTGGTGAGGCTGGGTTTCAGGCTAAGTAATGGATTATGGTTTCGAACAGGCCCAATCTGCTCTTCATCACAAGGTATGAATCATTCGTCGTAAGGATGGTAAACATTGACATTCACCAGTACTCCAGTTAAAACAAACAAGCCACACAAAAACTGATGAGCAGGCTTCAAACAAACAAACAATTGTGTATTAATTTCAGACAATAAACAATGAATCCACTGGACATTGGGAAGAATTGTGACAAGATTTGTTGAAGCCATTTGTGCCATCAAGAAGTGTTCTGGGTTGTTTTATGTGCACTTTAAATTCTAGTACATGGGGCTTAATGTCCCTTTTTAGGGACAAAGCAATTATGGCAATCTTACTCAAGTGCCACGACCACTGATCAGAAACACCAGAGCCAGAGTTTGGTGCTCTTAACCGGTTGACCAAAACACGCCACAATTACTAAATAATAACTGGCTAGTTTTTTTCACATGTCGGGAGTAACAATTTTTTGTAACGGATGTAACACCAAAGATTGACTCTTAACTGCTCCCGACAACGTCAAATTTACAACACATTTTTTCAACAAATCTTGTCTGATTCTTTGACAAGTGGACATGAACACTGGGGTGGGTTTCATGGGGGGAAAGAAATAATTGTTCATCATTCATTCGAGAAGACACACCCTTCCAACTCCAGCTGCTTGGCTTTACGATCCTTCTCACGATGGGCAACCGTCGCTTCCAAACCACTGAGGAGATCGGGGGAAGGACAAGTCAAAATATCTCCAAATATACCTCAGGAAAAAAAAACTAGCTGGGGACTCTAAATATTTGGCTCAAAATTAACTTGGAGTTGAATAAAAAGGCAATCTGAAAAGTTATTTTGGGAGTCAAAGAATTGTGGTATCCATCACTTTGTCGTGTCAGTGAAAAAACGTTGCATCTCCTAAAAAAGCACTTTTGTGCGATTTTGAAAGTGTCAACATGTTGTTTCTCGTTTAAAATAGTCTGGATGTTCACGTGAAACATGTTAACACCAAGATGCCACTTTTGCATTGGAACATTTTCATGCGCATTTGTGCAAAATTGAGATACAACGTGTCTTGCAAAACCAAGATTAGGTTTTGCTACATTGATAGATTGAAGAAACACTACGTGTACAATGTTGTTGCAAATCGAGATATTATGACGTCTTTGCAAACTCAAGATTCAACTTGTTTGCAGATTCAAGATACACATTTTTGAAAAACCAAGACAAGGTTTACTAAATTGAGATCCAACAATTCATTGTGCTTCCTAATCCAAGATACAAAGTTTTTGCAAAATTGAGATCCAATGTTTTTGCAAAATAGCAAGACAAATATTTTTCAAAATCTAGATATTATGGCGTTTTAGCACTGACGACTTTATGGATACCACATCTTTCAATTCCCCGAATCGTTCGGTGCCAGGAATCCTGGATAAGCTTTAAAAAGCAAGAAGTTTATTGACATCTAGAAGTTGACATCATCAAAAGCTGATGAGAAATAGAATGAACCATGAAGTTCTGCCGACAACCACAACCGCAGTTTGTGCGCCAAAATGTCCGACATGTTTTTAACTATTTTCGGGTGCATGCACAGTCGCAGTGATTATGAACCTGCATTCATATAATTTCCACACTACCTCAAAAAGGCTTATTGGAATAGCTGTGTTGTGCTTTTTGTAAGAGCTACAGTTGATGATTGAGGGGGCGGAGCCACAAGTATCCACCCCATACATGTATGAGCGTCGCTCATCAACTGTTGGTAGGCATATTCAAGGTAGGCAGAACTTTATGGTGCAGTCTATTTCGGAAGTAAAGTCACCAACGCTATGCATGCATTTCATCTACATGTACACACTCTAAATAGCACACTTGCACTGCTAAAAATGGTATTCTTGAAATTGAAATAAGAAAAACATCTTATTTTGAGAAAATATTTCTTGTGTCGCTAGAAAAAGTTTCTAGTAAGAAATATATTTTCAAAATAAGATGTTTTACTTGTTTCAAGAATACAATTTTTTAGAAGAGTGGCAGTCTGCATTTTTCTCTGACTTTAACATGAGCTCGAAGTAAAATGGCTTTTTAAAATAGCAATGTGAAGTGTATGCAATCATAGCCTGCAATGTATAATGAAGGCATTCGAACTGTAAAATCTTGCCCCTGCCTTTGACTGACACAATGGCGTTAATGGTAATAGGCCGTGCAAGTCTCGCACAAATTCAAACAATTTTTGTGACCATCGTGGTCCCACGCACAGGCCTTCAACTTCGTTACTGAAGAGGGTACAGCAATTTTCCTCAGCAAGGGGGAACCTTGGAAAAATGCAAATTTCTACTGGAACTTTGCACACGGCACCACAGCAGAACCACAGGGCACCACGGCACCTCCTGCTGGCGCCGTGGGTGGTGTTGAGGCCTGAGCGCACATTGGTTTAAAGTCACCTGGAAGTCACGTCTATGGTCTGGGTTGGAATTCACACAGTCAAGTCTTATCTCGAGTAAGGACGAGTTACTTTTCCTAACTTAGGACTAGCCGTAAGTTTTAAATATCTCCTAGGACTAGTCCTAAGTTAGGACCAGTGCGAAAACGACCCAGATCCGACAACTTAGGCGTCATCTAACAGGGTAACTATTGACATGATTGATGAGAAGATCTTTCAGCAATAAATTTGTGTTAGCGTTTCTTTTAACAACTTTTCTCTTGTAATCTTAACGAATCTTGATATTAAAAAAACCTGTTAAAGACTGAGCTCATTAATTTGTTGATTCTTTTAATTTTCAGCACCTTGATCTAGTGTCTAGGATATATTCACTTTATAAGAACTCTGTATTATTATTACTATCTTCCGAGTTTTCAACGATGGATACTCACTTTGCGATTAGCGGGAAGTGATGCAACACCTCGTCAAGGTCAGAGCGTTTGAGCATCAGGAGCTCGCAGTACGACGCGGCCCTGACGGTCGCCGTGCGGTAATCTCCGAAGATGAGACCCACCTCGCCGAAGTACTGACCTGGCCCGATGGTGCTGGTCACTCTCGTCATGTCCTTGGAGAGAATCTACAGAATAATGGGAAAGCAAAAGCAAATGAGAAAAAGCTGGCATTATAACAAGCTATGATTGAAGGAACACGTTACCTTTGATCGGTCGAGTTGGTCTTTGAAAAGCGTTTGTAACTGTTTGTTATAAAATGCATGGTTAGAAAGACGTTTTACAATGATCCACACAAACAAGCCTCCAAATTGCTTGGTTTTCCTTTTACCTCGTCGACTAACACGGTCGGCCATTTATAAATGGCCAAACGTGTTAGTTCGCAAAGTAAAAGGAAAACCACGCAATTTCGAGGCAAATTTGTGTGGATCATTGTATTCTACTTTTAAAACATCTTTCAAACCATATGCATTTTATAACAAATGGTTACAAACGTCTTTTTATAGACCAACTCGTCCGATCCAAGGCAATGTGTCCCTTTAAACCATTTCCCCCCCCCCCCAAAAAAAAGGCTATGTACAATGTACATACTGTAGGTAAACAATATTTCACAATACTTCTGAAGCAAAAAACATTGCTGATCAATTTTCTGCTCAGTGTATATTCTCAAGTTTTTTACCCGAACAACATTACTTGTTTTTAAACATGATGACCTTGCAACAAAGAACAAAGACCTGCTGGGGATTCCTAGACCAATCCACAAACCAAGTTTGCAGTTTATGCTTACAATGTAGTTCGTCTCGAGGTATCATGTAATGGACAATGATTGAATACACACAAGCATGCCATTACGGAAAAGCAAAAACATCTTTTTCATCTGACAACTAACACCTGTTATCTCCATGTAATTTCTTACCAAACAGTGGACTTAATGGGGCTGCTGACTGCATCAAGCATACTAACTGCTCATCCATTAGGTTTAATGAACCAAATTGTTCGATGTACACACACCCACTGGTGAAAAAGATGTATACTTTCGATTTTTTTTTTTTTGGCGAAACTCGGAAAATCTGTAATGGAGCTTTCCTGTAAAGAGTTGCACACATGCACCCCATAGGGAGGAACAAGTCAAAAACAGATTTTTTAACATTTTTTATATTTTTATATTTTTTTTATGCAAGTCCCCAGACACACAAAGCCGGAAGGCCACTTCAAGGTGTGGGCTACAATTATTTTTCACTAGAGGCCGTTGCCACCTACTCCTAGGGCTGAAACAGGGTTACCCCCTTTTAAAGTCCATACGGATGTAGGCTTGGGTATCGTCAGTCTGAAGCCTGGCCGGTAGAGCAGACAGCACTACCTCCCAAACAGTGTTCCCATTTGGTAGCTTTGCCGACGTTGGACACTAAAATTAAACAAGTTTGGCTCTAGACTTACCTCACAGGTACCCCGTCTGATGAAGTACATCTCTCGTCCCATGTCACCCTCGTAGACGATCATGTCGCCCGGTGTGAAGAGATATCCGTGGGTCTTCAAGGCAAGCATCCTGAGGAAGGCAGCATCACAATCCTTGAACAGCGGAACCTAACAGGATTCAAGTCATGGTCATATTTAGTTCCAAATCAAATGGACTGCAACATACATGTAATGCTCAGGAAGATCCCATAGTTTGCCTACAAACACCCATCCAGTCTCAGGGTTTTAATTGTGGCGTGTCGTGGCCGAGTGGTCTATTTATTTCACTAAACCCAACTCCAGTGTGGTCAGCAGCAGAGCATGGGTTCGAATCCTGGTCATGACACTTGTGCTCTTGAGCAAGGCATCTAACAATAATTGCTTCGTAAAAAGTTGGAAAAACTTTGCTTACATGTAGGTCGGACAAAGAATATTTGAAGGCCCGACTTTTCGAACCTAGTAAAGTCTCTCCTCTTTACACAAAAATAGCGTAATATCGTAAGGAACGTTTTTAGGACTGCCTCTAATTACCTGTCCAAGAGTTTCTTGAGCATCTTCATAAGCTATCTCTTGTTGCAGCTGAATCGGCATGTCATGCATCAGACGCTCTCCACCTGGTATCACTTCTCCCCTACATTACAAACAAACAACAAGATACTCTAAGTATTGTTTGAAGCTTTGCATCGTGTGGAGAAATAAATCTCCTGAAGACGAGCAGAGTATACTGTTCCAAACGTCGAGACCACACCAACTCTTCTCAGAGCCAACACTAACCCTAAGAGATTTACACATGGTTGTACCCGCAAATTTACTTAATGTATTTAAATTTAAGTTAAAAACCGTTTTGTTTACTTCACCCATTTAATTGATTCTTGCTATGTTTGTGTATTTGTATTTAAATTTTTACTCTTTTCTTTATTCCTTGTAATGCGCAGTAGAATATGTTTATATAGGTAACTGCGCAATATAAATGTCCGTGTTAATATTATTATTATTTTATTACTATTATTATAAGCTAGGGACTTAACAAGATGGATGATACCTAAGCCTACATCCGTATGGTCTGTAACCCGTCGGTGAGGAAGTCTAATTGGCTCGTCGTCGATCAAGGGAATGCAGTGTTTCACTGTTGTTGTAAATGTATGGCCAAAGTCCAGTGAGCTTTTACTTAAGATGTCATTGTGTTTCTGAAGGAGATTTGTGACTTTGCGCAGTTGTATTTCGTCTTCTACGTCTTCAGATAGGGAACTTAACTTGTCCTAATTCCTAAGATTAATCCTAAGTTGGGATGAGTTTGGTGAAATTGACGGCTGCTACTGTAGAGTAAGTACAAAGTGCTGCTTGTATAGAGCTGCTTAAGCACAAAAAGTAGCTAAAGCAGACGGAATTTTGCTTACCAGAATAAGGTTACCAGGCAAAGTACCATTTCATGTACCATTTGTCACTGGTATTCTGCTCATTAGCAAAACAAGTTTAAAGCATTATTTGCTGAGTTTTGTTTGAAGCTTTGCATGGTGTGGATAAATAAGAGGAAACTACACATAAAAAATAAACTTGCTGTTACAACCATGTGAAAATCTCTTATGTGGGAGTGTTGGCTCTGACAAGGGCCGGTGTGGTCTCATACTCTGCCCGTCTTCAATATTTGCTACTTCAGTAGAGCTATTAACTTGGGTCACAAAAAGGACAAGAAGAAGTACCTGTGCCTTCTGAAGACCAAGCCGAGGTACTTGACAACTCGACGTTGAAGATTGAGTTTCAGGTTGTGGTCCTTCATGAACTCCTGGACGGCAAAAAGTTTCTCCTGGAAGTTTACTCTGGAGGGAGAAACAAAAATGATTTTAAGGTTTTGGGAAATTTTTGTCTGACACAAAATGGCCACAAGTTGACATTAAACTTACACGGTTGAATTTGTATTTGTATAAATTTTGTTTGTACAGCCTCCTGAGCGCTCTATAAGAGGCCACTCTCATTATAAGATTTTTATAATGATGGCCGAAAGCTTCCCTTAAAGGCAGTGGACACTATTGGTAATTACTCAAAATAATTATTAGCATAAAACCTTTCTTGGTGACAAGTAATGGGGAGAGGTTGATGGTATAAAACATTGTGAGAAACGGCTCCCTCTGAAGTGCCATAGTTTTCTAGAAAGAAGTAATTTTCCATGAATTGGATTTCGAGACCTCAGATTTAGAACTTGAGGTCTCAAAATCAACCATCTAAACTTTGTGTGACAAGCGTGTTTTTTCTTTCATCATTATCTCGCAACTTCGATGACCGATTGAGCTCAAATTTTCACAGGTTTGTTATTTTATGTACATGATGAGATACACCAAGTGAGAAGACTGGTCTTTGACAAGTACCAATAGTGTCCACTGCTTTTAGTTATTACTTGCTAAGGTGCTCCAGTTGACAACAATGGGAGACTTTCTTGGACGATAGAGGGCAGCAGACTTAACGGGTAAATCCATTGTTCTCAGAATTATGCGCATGTTCAGAACTACGTAAACAATGGAAATTTACCCGGTATGTCTGCTGCCGCCTAGCGTTGGAAAGTCTCCTATTATTTTAGCATGCACAACAGATTTACGCAACTCTCCTGAAAACAATGCTTTTCTCAAAAACTTGACAACTAATGAATCTGAATCTTCTATCATGTCTATCATGTCTATTGACCCATTTCACCTGACGTCATCAGCAGAAAAATCTTGAATGCGCCATACTG
Source organism: Asterias rubens (assembly GCF_902459465.1). Lineage (NCBI taxonomy): Eukaryota > Metazoa > Echinodermata > Asteroidea > Forcipulatida > Asteriidae > Asterias > Asterias rubens. The sequence goes on from NW_022985696.1 coordinate 287,002, forward strand.
GTGGGCAATTTCACTCTGCGTTTTTATATATAACTCTATGTATGCTGCGCGTTATGCAGTAAAGTGAGCATTTTAATACACGTAAACCTAACTGCCCACCAACATGGTGAGCGTTGCATTGGTCGTCGTGTGTGATACACGTGCAAGGGGTCAATGGGTAAATTATATAACATACATCTTCATTCACAGTGAGTAGGGCTTCATGTCATGGTTAAAAACTTGATATACATGTACAAAAGGAATCAAAACCCTTTAATAACAATAATTAAATAATAATAATAATGAACATTTCATCACCCTTTTCATAAAGAGACACTTTAGCCCTGCATCCAAACTTTCGCGGGGCCAACTGCATTTAAAGTTAAACTATTTTTGAACCTATTAATTCAGAGGCAATTGCTATTTAACTCTGTAAAGCCATTATACACTTTCAGTATAGAAAAAAAAAAAAAGTTCACCGATTTACAAATAATTTACAGGGTTTATTTCTCTTGAAATATTGTTCCATGAAATGCTTTACTTTTTGAGAAAACATTAAAACAATATCAATTCTGGAAAGCGAGAATTACCGTTTTATTTTAAACACATGTCACAGCGAAACGTGCGGAAACAAGAGTGGGTTTTCCCGTTATTTTCTCCAGACTCCGATGACCGATTGAGCCTAAATTTTCACAGGTTTGTTATTTTATATACAAGTTGTGATACGCGAAGTGTGGGACTTGGACAATACTGTTTACCGAAAGTGTATAATGGCTTTAAATGGATGAAGGTTGTTGAGGTTTTCAGAGAGGGGGGGGGGGGGTAAGGATTTTGAGGGCAATGGGGGGGGGGTATTCAAAGCAAACCTTGGAGCATCGGCGTTGGCGAGCGTGGCAGCGATTGACGACAGGCAGTATCCGTACAGCAGCAAGCCAATCAACATGGCTGCCAGGGCGAGTGCCCGGCCGATGGTTGTATGGGCGCTGATGTCACCGTAGCCTGTGCTTGTCATGGTCGCTGCTGCCCAGTACAAGGCCGTCACGTACTCCTCAAACTGTGATGTCGCCAAAGCGTCTGTTGCTGTCGTATCAGCTATGTTTGTGGAACGTGGTTTTGGGCTGTTGGGTTTTTAAAAAAACGAGGGCAAGCATTAAAGTTTGAAGATGATGTCAAGAGGAACAGATTTCAGACAATAAGGTCGGGCCCAATTTCATTTAAGCAGAAAATTCTACTAAGTGAGTTTCTTGGCTAAGCAAGAAATTATTTGGTTTCCAGTTGCAGCGATGGTAACTGTATGGTATCCTGGCTGGTAACATATTATTGGTAATCACAAGTTTTTTTGTGCTGAGCAAGTTCTTACAGGCTTTATGAAATTGGACACGGACCTTCTTTTTCATACAAAGGAGGTAGGGTTAAACATTGACAGCAAATACTAAATGGGAAACTTGAATAACACATCCAGTTTGTCTTTACAATTTCACACCTGGTATCTCCATGTGATTCCTTTTTCCAAATTAGTGGCAAAAATTAAATTTGTTTGAATGGAGCTTTGTACTAATTTACGCTTTTGAAAGTGGCTAAGACAGGAACTCTAAAAATTCAAAAAATTGTTACGTTATCCTTTGTGTCAAAGGCAAGAAAATTGCTTAGGTTACTTGATTCCAAAGCATCAACAATTTTGTTAAAAAATGGACAACAAATATTAATTGTTAAGCTACTTTCTTTCTTGGAATTAAAATAATGTTTGTTTGAAGAAATAAAAGTTAACTAAAAGCGGGAATCGAACCTTGGACCTCCAGATAAATGTGGTACAAAACTTTGTAATTTTAAAACCAAAAAATCTAGGCGACTACAATTTTGACTTGAATTAAATTCAAAGCTAATGGGCTGCAGAGCTGCACACAGTACGCAATCCTGCTAAGCACAAAAAAAATCAATGCAGAAACAGGTTACCAGCCAAAATGCAGTGTAGTTTCAATTGATCATGACTGGCTCCCTGCTCATATCAGCTAAGTTGAAACAATTGATTAAGCAGTGATTAAAAAAAAACACAAACAAAAAAACAGAAAACATAAAGAGAGACACCGAAATGAAAGAATTCATTACGAGTCGTTACGACAGACCCATGTTAAAATCCTTACCAAATCCTAGAAGGAAACTACCTAAAAATCATGAGATGTGTTAGTCGGACCTCTGATAACATTAATGTTGTTAAATGTACAAATTAATGTGAGCATACGGAAATGAAATTCTACATAGCTACGACGTAACCATGGCCTCAGCTGGAGTTGGATTATGTTCTAGTATATATAATACAATTATCAGGAATATGTTGTGCATGATAGTGATGTGCACAATATAAAGGATGGGGTGAATTCAAGATGCAAAGTAATTCAGGTTCTTTACATACAATGTAGTTATAGGAACACGTTGCCTTGGATCGGACGAGTTGGTCTATAAAAAGCGTTTGTAACCGTTTTTTTTTTTATCAAATGCATATGGTTGGAAAGATGTTTTAAAAGTAGAATTCAATGATCCACACACATTTGCCTCGAAATTGCGTGGTTTTCCTTCCACTGTGCGAACTAACACGGTCGGCCAGTATGGCCAGTCGAGGTAAAAAGAAAACCGTGCAATTTCGAGGCATGTTTGTGTGGACCATTGTATTCTACTTCTACAACATCTTTCCAACCATATGCATTTTAAAACAAACGGTTACAAACGCTTTTCAAAGACCAACTCGACCGATCCAAGGCAACACGTTCCTTTATTACATGTATATGTCAGGAGGAAAACTTTTGTTAAAAGGATCGGCACAACCAACCCCCCCCCAAAAAAAAAAAAAAAAAAATAATTAAAATAAAATAAAATGATAACCAAAGTCTGATTGAAGTTGCAACAAGGTGTAGTCATAATTTTTTTTAATTATAAATGAATAATGCACTTGGCGGCAGCATACTGTGGGCCATTCTTACTGCAATGGTACCACTCAAACTCATTCCCAGGGGTGCAGGATCTTGCTGCGCCATTTTGTCCAACCTAGGCCACCGAGCTAGCCCAGTGGCTAGAGGCAGTTTGAACCCTTAGCAGCGAGTATCGCAACATATTAATAGATGTTTTTTTTTGCAGTGGGGATGAAGATTATAACTTATTATTACTCATACACCAATAAAGCACTGTATACTCAGTACTTTCCAAAGTTCTGTGAACAAAATTGAGGGAAAGGTACTCGGTGATGTGCATGTGTTTGAAAAAAAAAAAGAAAAAAAAAATGCATTCTTCAAGTTTAACAATATGCACACCTGGTGTGAGGAATGAACCATTCAGTATCGATGGCCTACAATGTACATCTGCATGTATGTATAGTGCCACCACAAAGCGTTTTCTTAACGGTAGGAAATTAATACGTATATTATGAGCAAATGATACATACGGTATGACACATTAAAACACAGGGAAGGTTCATGCAAATATCACTCTAAATATAAATCATACTTTACAACCACCGATAACAGAGCAATTAAATCACAATTGTAAACTAAAAACGCCCTTTTCAAATAGCAGCTGTGGCTTAGGCAAAGGCTAGCCATTAATGGCTGACAGCCGCAAGCCATAGCCAGAGCTGTGAAGTGAAAAAGGCCCTCTGCTAGTCACAATGATAAATGTTCCTAATGCACCTTTGGTAAATGATTATCTCGTATCTCAATTTTCCAAAACATTTCCCCGCACGAAAAATGCTCTGTGCAAAAAATATCTGTGCGTTGTTGTTTTGGTGTGTACCTCCGAGCATCTTTGAAGGAAAAGTACTTTGCTTAAAAAAAAATGTTGGTATGTTCACCCTGGAAGATTAATCTGTTATTTGAATACACAATCTGAGAAAAGTATCCGACAGCAACATTTCTCAGATTACACTTTAGGGAATAAAAACCGGACATCTTTTGCCCTAACCACATTACGTGTACTTCCCACTGAAAAAATCTAAGAACGTTCCAATCTGAAAGTACATGTACACAAACTTGTGCAACAAGGTTTTTTTTTTCTATCATTATTTTTCAATGGAGCCTGGGGTCGATTTCACAAAGGTAGTCCTAACTTAGGCCTAGTCCTAAGCAATGCTAAGACATAGGACAGGTCCTAAGTTAGGACCAGTAACTCATCCTAACTTAGGACCGGTCCTATATCTCTTAGCATTGCCTAGGACTAGTCCTAAGTTAGGACTACCTTTGTGAAATCCACCCCTGTTATTTTTGCAGAATTGTGATTGAGAATACTGGTCTTTGACAATTACCAAACACGTCCATTGCCTTTAAACGAAATGTTTGACAACTTCAAAGTCACGCATAGCATAGGTGATGTGATCAGCTAAATGAGTCGTTTGTCGGTCAATGCACTATTGAATAACAGGCCAAAATAGGTCGACATGGGTGTACATTTCTATACATCTCTTGGTGTTTCAACTTCCATATCTTTTGAACCAACGGTGGTGGTATCAACACGGGGTTTTCATTATGCTTCAAGGTGAGATTGTACTTCTTTCAAATAGATTAAAAAACAAAAACTGACAAGGGTCGGCAAAAGACTCATTTAGCATCGATCGCATCACATACGTAAGTGCTGTATTACGTTTTAAAACGGTTTTGCACTGTGAAGTCAATTTAACCATAGTTCAAACAGTATGATCAGTTACCAAAGGTGTATAATAGGTCAGCACGCTGTAGTGCAGTGAAAAATGCAAACTATAAACAACAAAATGAAGCTTAGGACTGCAGCCTGGAGAGCACGTTGAAGACAATGTGGGGTGGAACAAAGGGCTGATGGGCTTAAACTGTAAAAAAAAAAAGGTGGATTACATAATGTATTAAATGACCTGGGAAGGAGGATGGGGAAGGGGGTAGATCTAAAACACCAAAAGAATAAAAAACAGACCCATTAAAAACCCAGAAACAAAAGATGCAATTTACGCATCAAATTTGGGTGGTTACAACACTTGCGTTCTTGAGCGAGATGCTTTTGACTTGTTTTCTTGAATGGCAGAAACGTAAGAATTACCGTCAAAATTGCCGCGTGGGCATAATTGTTTTTGACTTGTTAACTTGACTTGTTTAGTGGTTTACTTAAGGAGCATTTTACAAATATTTGGCGAGCATGTGAAGTGATAACAAGGAACGTGCGTGTACATGATATGCTAGTTAGAGAATAGTGATGTGTGACAGTGCAATCAGTGTAACGGTAACCATTTTGTACCTGGTACCGAAGTACCAGTGACTTCAAGTGTTTGCAACTTGGATTTCCAATTGAGACCAAATTATCACACAGACCAAATGTCTGTTTATTATTATTTTATGCATTATGCTTGGATACACCAAGTGAGGAGACTGTTTTTTTTGACAATGACTAAAATAAATACCCTGTCTTTAAGCCTGAACTTGTGACTAAACAAGTAATTTAACCAGATATTCTTTGAATGTAACTTGCAGACATCTTATTGTAGAAAACACTAATTTGTGCCTAAAACAATAATCTTGGTGGATAAGAGCACCGAACTCAAGCTCTGATGCTTCTGTTCAGCAGAGTGTGGGTTCGAATCCCGGTCGTGACACTTGTGTCCCTGAGCAAGACACTTAACTATAATTGCTTCTCTCCACCCAGGGGTAAATGGGTACCTGTGAGGGCAGAGATGGTTCTTGTGATTGGTTTAGCAAAGTACACGCATATATTGCGCACAGGCTGTATACTCCCCCGGGAGCTGAGATGGTTTATGGAATGATTTAAGGCCCAGTGACCAGGGGTAATAATGTCAGAAGCACTTTGAGACACCCCTCGGGCGTGAACAGCGCTATATAAAAACGGTCTATTATTATTATTATTATTATATGTTACATCTAAGACTCTGAACAATCAATCTATTAGAAATGTGATTCCAGAAAAAAAAAGAGAAAAAAGGAATTGTAATTCCAGAAATAAATAATAATATGCACATGTCACCATCAATCAAGCAAGATTATTAGTTAGTGCTCTAATGTACGTCGTGGACCAGCTCTGTGTAACAAGTGCTCCCGATAGTAAAACCCACTATATCCCCACCCTAAAATGAATTCCACTCATCGTAGCGGCAACACAGACTGTGCAAATCTTGCGTGATTCAAAAAATTGGTCCGAAATTATCAAGCCGTATGCAGAAAATTGGGTTTGGAAATTGGCTAAGCACAAAATGAGCAGGGAACCAGTGTGAAAATTGATACAATACATTGTATTTGGCTGGTAACCAGTTTCTGCTGACCTGAGCATTATTCTTTTTGACTACTGAGCAATTTTGTGTGCTTAAAAGCTGCTTTGCTGGGTGCCTGTTTTTCTTCCCATTGAATGTTTGTCGGACGCTTTAAGCTAATGTGTAATTTTGTTTTGCTTAGTAGCTACATTTTCTACTTTAAAGGATTTGGGTACTTTTTGCAACACACAATGTCCACAGATTTACATTAAACTTACACTGTTTGAAGATAATGATAGTATACGCACCTTAAAATATTAGTTGCTGAGATGCTGTAGTTTTTGAGAAATGAGTAAAACAATATCATGAAAATACGTTTTTACACGCTAAAATAATTTTCGTCTCATGATCAGTGAGACAAAAATGATTTTGTTGGCATTTTCTTTTACTCATTTCTCAAAAACTACAGCACCTCAGCAAGTAATATTTTCAGGGAAGCTTTCTACTATCATTATCTTCAAACTGTGTAAGTTTAGTGCAAATCTGTGGACATTTTGTTTTTTGTCCAACAAAAAGTACATGACATGTACACCCTTTAAAGCAGCTCTTTGAAAATGGTCCCTCAGAAAGTCTTGTGAATACACGCAAGACAAGAACGGAACTTTATAAGAATGTGGGCAGGTTCAGCAAACGGGGCACTCGTGCACAGAGCGGGTCGCGTTAACTGGTGTGAGTGAGTGCAAGAGAGTGCAAGTACACGAATACATGGTATGTGCTGTTGGTGAAAGGGGTCATTACCAAACTGATCACACAATGACAACCGTACAATGAGAGAGACTCAAGGTTCTGACCTGGCACCCTTAACGTTAAACACAAAATCGGCATTTGGTCTCTTCATGTCCGCCTGACATCTGTTGTTGAAGGGGGTAGGGGAGGGATGAAAAGGGGATGTGGGCAAAATATCACAAGGGTTTTTTTTTTTTTTCGGAGGGGGAAGGGGGGGGGCAAATGAGATGGATTAGAGAGGGGGGGGGGAAATAAAAAAAAGAATCAAAAACATGGTGAAGGATTATAACAAATGAGTTATAAAACAGATGAGGCATGATTGTAAAAAATGGAAGGGGGGTAAATTGTTGTAAAAAAAAAACATGGCGGGGGGCTTTTGTTTTTGTTTTTGTACACTGCTGCCATCTTGGTTATTTCTGGCAGAAAAGCAAACTCGAAGCGAATGTTTTCATAAGTAACTGGCCCTGCTACATGTGCTGGTGAGAGCCCCTTTTACTTCTCTCCTGAGTGGAGGCTATAGAAATTTACTTGCATTGAAAATGCGCCATAGAAATAGTCCGTTATTTACTTCAACGAGGAGCTCTAAGATCAAATTCACTTTTAGGATCCACCAATTGTTTTGCCAAAAATAGCTGATGGCCTGTCGCTTTGACCTCAGCAAAGTCTTTCTTGAGTAAAGACTCAGGCCATTAACTTTGTTTGCATTTATAACATACATCCTTTTGGCTTGTGAGCAGTTTGCAACAGCTAATACGCCTCTCTAAATATTTATGCATGAAGTACGTCACAATGCTAACTCAAAGCGAGGCGATGGGCGCAGCCACTGCATAGCCTCATTTTGGGTAAGAATTATGACGTCATGCGTATTAAGAGAGGCGTATGCCGTCTCTACTCTCACGTTAAAATAGAGTAAAATGTCACTGTGTTTGATACCCTTCAAGTGTAATTTTTTTCAAAATCCAAAAATGTTCAATGTGGAAAGTTTTAAATGGTCTGTAAATTTTAGTAACAGAGAAGTTTTAGCTCTATCCTGGTTTGGGACAATGAACAGGTACACGTAGGCTTTTAGAATGGGCTATTCACTGACAGTTTTTAAAATTGTATAAGTGGTGTGGCTATGGCCCTTTTCAAATCCACGCCGTTGGCTTTTGATTCGGCTTTAGGCCACGCCCTCTCATCTGAAGCCCCGAGCAGGTAAGCAAAGCACTCGCAATGATTGTCAAAACAACTGCGGGGCCAAGCTAGCCTGAGCCAAATGGTTTCAAAAAGTTCCTCGCGTAACACACTGTCTTCTGTGGACAGATTCAAGATGGCGGCAGTGTGAACAGGGTCTATGCAAATGGCTCTACTTGGCTCGAATCTAGATAATCGGAAAACTGGGTTAGATAAAAACAAACTTGTTGAAAATAAACCGGGTGAGCAAGTTTGGCTGCTAACTGTCAGGTTGCTGATTGCTTAGTTTTCAGGGCATTGTCACATAAGACAACTTTTGCAGACAGCTTTAAAGGAACATGTTGCCTTGGATCAGTCGAGTTGGTCTTTAAAAAGCGTTTGTAACAATTTGTTATAAAATGCATACAGGTAGAAAGATGAGGTAAAAGTAGAATACAATGATCCACACAAACATGCCTCGAAATTGCAGTTTTCTTTTTACCTTTTACGGATTTCTTTTACATTTATGGGAGTCAAATTTTGGACTCCCACAAATAAGTAAAAGGAAAACGGTGCATTTTTAAGGCAAATTTGTGTGGATCATTGTATTCTACTTTTAAAATATCTTTCTAACCATATGCATTTCATAACAAATGCTTTTTATAGACCAACTCGTCCGATCAAAGGCAATGTATTCTTTTAAGGCAACCAACTGCAGTCCATGCTACATGACCACTTTGGTAGCAAATGAGTAATTTTTTAAACAATATCCTATGTCCCCCAAAATAGTATGTGAACACTGGCAAACATGTGAGTCGATCTAATTCTTGGCGAATATTTCCTGAAACTTGAAAAAAACCGAGGCCGTGGGCATGGTATTATTAAAGGCAGTGGGCGCTATTGGTAATTACTCAAAATATTTATTAGCATAAAACCTTACTTAGTAACGTGTAATGGGAGAGGTTGATAGCATAAAACATTCTTAGAAACGGCTCCCTCTAGAGTAACGTCGTTTTCGGGAAAGAAGTAATTTTTCACGAATTTGATTTCGAGACCTCAGATTAAATAGAATTTGAGGTCTCGAAATCAAGCATCTGAAAGCTTATTATTATCTCCCAACTTCGATGACTGATTGAGCTCAAATTTTCTCAGGTTTGTTATTTTATGCATGTGTTGAGATACAGCAAGTGAGAAGACTGGTCTTTGACAATGACCAATAGCGTCCAGGGGCTTTAATAGCTGGTTCTAAACAATTCGGTTACTGGTAAGGGGGCAGTTATATATGAGAAACATGTAAATTTCATTTTGGAATTTGCAAAGAAAGAGCACAACAGCAAAAGCACAGGGCAACATGGCACTTGGCGTTGGTGCCATGGGCTATTTTGAGGCCTGCCAGTCGACCATCAGCTAACAGTCAAACTTGCTCACAGATAAACATAACTTATAAAATGACACATCGACCCTACATGTCTTTTTTTGGCTTTTACTGAAAGCTAACTTTGATCACACATGCGTTTCCACGAGGCTTGCGAAAATGTTTACTTGAATAAATAATTTCTAAAAATGCTACGATATTCTTAAAGGAACACGTTGCCTTGGATCGGACGAGTTGGTCTACAAAAGGGGTTTATAACTGTTTTTTATAAAATGCATATGGTTGAAAAGATGTTTTAAAAGTAGAATACAATGATCCACACAAATTTGCCTCGAAATTGCACGGTCTGCCTTTTATGACTCCCATAAATGGCCGACTGTGTTAGTCGACGAGGTAAAAGGAAAACCGCTCAATTTGGAGGCGTGTTTGTGTGGATCATTGTATTCTACTTTCACAACATCTTTCAACCCAGCATTTTATTAAAAACAGTTACAAACGCTTTTCAATGACCAACTCGAGCGATACCAGGCAACGTGTTCCTTTAACCAACAAGATTGTTAAAAAATAACAATTGAGAGCTGCGGAGGTAAAAACTTCAAACCCGTCTTAAAGAGTGTCTCTCTTTGTTTAAACGCCTTCAGCACTTTGAAAAGAGATGCATGCGCCGGAATATAAGATTCCAATATTATTATTATCATAGTAGAAGTAGAAGTATAGACGTTTCCATGAAGATTTTGTTTTGGTTTTTTTCTTACCATGCAAAGATAAAACTCATTCACAGGTAATTTTGTGTGGTGGAAATTTCCTTTAAAACCAATCATGGCAAAATTTCAGTGAGCTGTTGAGCGAAAAGTGGCAGTTAAACAATTTCACTTGGTGGAAAGAGGTTACCAGTCAATGTTGGAACTGGTGCCTCACTAAGTAAAACTTCCAATATAGTCTTGCTCAACAGGCTATATGAAATTGAGCCCAGAATTTTTATAGAGTTTACTCCACACCAAAAACCCTGACTTTGTTTCAAAGAATTGGCGTGCCTTGCATCATGACAAGCGTGGCAGTTTTGGCTGTGCAGTAACCACATACACCAAAATCTAGCAAGAAAACTTTGCCGGTTGGATTTTTAACGCTTTGTGTCGGTGCCGTGCCCATCAGAGTCGTGCATAATCTTACCCGAAAATTTAACTGCATCATTGAGCGACTTCAGGAAATCTTTCCTCTTAACCTCCAGAACCATATTTTAAGGCAATGGAATTTTTTTTTGGAAACAACACTATTTTTAAGCGCAAATACCGCGTGCGCACAGCTTTGTGCGACACACTGGAGATTTACTTGTGTATCAAACTGTCTGCATGACTGGTTGGTGCACTACTGCGTCTGTGCAGAGAAATTAGACGCAGCTCAAAGCCAAAACCCAAGCTGCCTGTACAGATGGAACTATCTATAACGGATTATGCAATATGGATACAAGTTACCAGGCGTACATTTAAACAGCCAATAAAGGATGATCTCATATAATACAGTTTTCTAATAGCTGGAGTCCATAGGAAACATTAAACAAATATAACGAGTCTCTTACCTCACGTTAAAACATGGTAAAAACAGTTTTTCTTCAGAATGTTCCAAGCCAAGTTTCTGAAAAACGTGGGGTCAAACAAACCCGCGTGACAAAGTGGCAGTGGCAGCTATTTGATGTAAAAAATAGCGCACTCAGTTTGCACTGTGTTCAAATCATATTAGGGGAAAATCGTCACTGGCGTCAAGGGGTCATTATAATAGATAAGCCGTTTTTTACTCTCGGCTGCAAAAGTCGCGCGGCCGGGAGCATTTTTGACTCGAGTTATTTGTTACTACATGTAAATGCAAATTTTGAGAGTATCTACGATGTTTATTTGGCCATAAAAAGGTAATAGTTGCAATATTGAGATCATCCTTTATTGGCTCTTTAAAACAAAATTCGACCAAATCTGGTTTATACTGCTTGCCAATGCTTCATGGGAAGCAAATTTCTTGCGTCACAATTGGAAAAACAGCGCGTACCGATTGTTTAATCACCCTTCGCATTGGCAGTCGCATTGGCATTCGCAGGGCGTTAGGCATAAAAGACATGGCAATTTCTGGCCTTATAATTATTCAGTTTTATATGAGAATGAAATATGATATGACAACAAGTCCGACTTACTTGCCCGAGTCGCACGTCAGCAAGTACCAGAGGCAGGAACTCCAGTGGGACAGCAAGGCGATGTAGATGAAGAACTTGAAGAACCGGATGGTGGCAATGTTCACGTCAAGATCTTTCTCCAGGTTCTTGAAGTAGTTGGGTACCTATTGTAAAGCGTGGTTTAAAGTCAAAGAATACAATTGTTTTAAAGACTCTGGACACTTTTGGTACTTGTCTAAGACCAGTCTTCTCACTTGGTGTATCCCATCATAAGCATAAAATAACGAGCCTGTAGAAATTGGGGCTCAATCGGTCATCGGTCTCAGCCTTGCATTGTTTACATGTTCCTTTCACTCCTTCTAACTCGAGATAGGATTAATCCTAGCAGTGCGTGTAACTGGCTGCAGTTAGAGTGCCGACACATTATTTCGGAGGTCACTTGTTCGAGTCACACACTAGTAAACTTTTCATTGTTCAACCCCAAATTAATGAAATACAAGATTTTCTGGCGTTTGTTCCCAGAATACGCAAATGATGTCAACTGATAGCACTGGTACCCACCCTCCACGCCTTGATCAGTCTATTCAGAGAGAGGAAATAAAGCGTATTGTTGCGCAAGTTTCCTTCCTTGACGAGTAGAGAGAGCAAATCCAGTGGGAGAATGGCAGCCACATCCAGAAAGAAGCCTGGGGTCTTCACGTAGTAGTCTGTGATGCTCTTGAAGTCCTTGTAGGTGCCTGTGAGAACAAAGCAAGAAGAGGTGTTTGTGCTTGTATTGCCCAATGCAAACACTCCAATTCATTAACGACCAACCCAGCTGGGTTCCCAGCTTACCATTGGGTGTCGATACAGCAGTCCTCAGGCGAACGATGATGTCAAAGAGAAGCACAAAATCCATGATGTACATCAGCGTCATGAGCAACAGGTTACCCGTGTTACCATCATCTGGAAAAATAAAATAAAAAGGAAAATGGGTAAAGTTTGGACATGGGCTTGATTTTTCACAAAGAGTTAAGTTTGATCTTAAAGTTAGATCTGTAGCTTTATAGGTGAACTCCCCATTTTTTCAAATTTTGTGTACGCAAGTCGCCAGACACAGAACGCCTAAAGGCCACTTCAAGGTGAGGGTCACATGTCAATTATTTTCTTTCCTTCATGTGTCTGCACGCCAAGCTGGTTTCCTCAGTATTTTCTGGGTGTTTTTACACTATTCTTATTGAGTTTATTTTATTGTTTGTTCTTGAAGATCAGTCTCCTGACGATGACTAGAGCAAGCTAGTCGAAACGCTGAGACCATTTCAGAACTGACTCTGCGGCAGTACAGTTTATTACGATCCTATA